>NW_027149915.1:222500-310537 GCF_031143425.1 Pleurodeles waltl
GCAATAGAACACAAAACCTCCTTAGGATACATAATTGTACAACATTAGAACGTGACATGTAGATAACTCAGGACCAATAATACCATCTGCACAATGTATGAGAAGACAACATGCATAAAGTGGTGGAACCAAGCAGGGTAGACTATAAGGAAAGTAGACAGAATAAGAGAAGGAATGTGGAAGTAAGACAGAGCAATACATTACATATGAATGTTCCAGCATGAGGAAACAACGTAAAGGAGGAAGGTGAAAAAGAAGAGGCTCTGGAGCTGCTGCGCAATGTGACCATATACAACGTCTGTATAGCCAAGGTTAGAAAGAGATTGATCAAGGAGAAGTGAGTTGATATGCTCAAGAGAAAACAAAAGAAAGAAAGTACTGTTGTCGCAGTGAGGCAAACAGGTAAACTAGGTAGAGGCTATGACCTCAGTTTGGAACCCATCCATTGGGTGTGAAAGATGAAGGATGAACGGACCTTCAGGAGAAGATAATATGATGTTTCAGTCTGTAGATTTATGCACAGTGGTGGAAGGGTAGGTGGCTGAGCGAACTACAGTTATGGGGGTATTGTTAGAACACTAACCTGGAGCCAGTCAATTCCACAGGAGCAGATGGAATTCTTCCTGATGCCCTCCGATGGTTACATGCACCGGAAATTACTCACCAGTGCCTGCACTCACTAGTCGGAAGGGGATATGGGAGAGAGAAGAAAGAGATACTCCTGTGGTTACTGATTCTGCCTTCTATGTGCCTCAATATTCTCCTCTTGTGTTTTTCATTTAGGCATTATAGCGAATAGTTAATGTTGCTTGAAATGAGATTTTACTTTAAAAGAACAGGAGGCATCTGGCAGAGCAGGAAACAGTTTGGTTAATCAAACATTGCGGCTGGGAGAGCAGTTACAGAATCAGGCCTGAGGACTGTGTCTCAGAGTACATCAGTTTGGAACACATTTTATACCATTCTTGAGGACCATAACACAATAAAATGAGAACAGTTGTCATGAAGTCATGGATATAAATTCCATAGAGAGAATGCAGGCGGACCTTGACCTGGTGTGGACACAATGTAGGCCAGCGAGTTCTTGCCAGATGTCTGCCCTGAGGTGCATGTGCCACCTTGTGTGCTGTGTGTGGTGCACCCTGAGGTGTACCTGACTTCGCAAGGCATTTATTTTTCTGGAATGCCTGTGCTCCTCTGGCCATGTGTGTTTTATTGGGGGTCAGTCTCTTGGAACTATTGTAGTATAGCTGCCTAGCTGTGGGATCTTAATCTAAGTTATTCCATGTACATGTTTGGCTTTCGACTAAATGTTATCATACCTGTAACATGTCGGTTATTAACCTTCAGGCATGGGTCTCAGAGCCTGCCTGACCAAATACCTTTTTGCTGATTTCGACGGAGTGTTCACAGTTGGGTATCTAACAGTCATGATGCGATTTCGTATGAGTATGAAATGGATCATTCATATATAAAGATACTTTATTACTGTATATATCAACATGAGCATCTGTAAAAAGGACAACAAACATGAGCATAGTAAAAATAAACATATTTTCTAAATAAATTCTACAATGTTTCATGTAATAATCTCATTGTAATATAGTATTAACTTACATATCTAAAGCCATTCTGGTATTAGCCTCTCTCTTAAGCAATTCTTATTGAGTTTTTCTCCTCAAAACTGTTCTCTTGTGAATTGCAGAAAATTGATTCCAAAAATAATACACATGTAGGCCCATATTTATACTTGGTTTGCGCTGAATTAGTGTCATTTTTTTACGCTAATTCAGCGCGAACCTAACTCCATATTTATACTTTGACGCTAGACACGTCTAGTGCCAAAGTTATGGAGTTTACATCATTTTCTGGATGTGAAAACCTACCTTGCATCAAGGAGATGCTCATTGTTCCCGTCCAGAAAATGACAATATGGCCGGAGCGCCATATTTATCCCGGTGCTAAAATCTAGCACGGGGTGTGGGGGCCTTACATAATGGTGCTTAGCTTGCTTAGCGCCATTATTTAATGCCTGGGTCAGGGCTGGCGTTTGGGGACCTGTGGGCCTTTTTCCATGGTCAGAGACCATGGAAAGAGCCCACTGGTGCCCTTCCCTGGCACCAGGGACACCCTCACCCACACCAGAGGGATACTACAGGATGGGGGACCCATCACAGATAAGTCCCTGTAAGTATTTTTATTTTTTTCACACTCTGGGGCCACCTGCACGGCACTGGACCCAGTGGCCCTGCCTAGGAGACATTTGTCCTCTGGGTGTGGCCATTGGGGTGGTGGGCATGGCTCCTGTCTTTGCTAAGACAGGAGCCATGTCCATGGGGATTGTGCACCAGGAAATGGCGTTACACTGTTAAGAGGCATTTCTTTTGCCTTTAAACAGTGTAGTACTATTATTCGGCACACCAACTTCTGGTTTCCCCTACGCCTCCCCCACTCGGTTAGGGCATTATCGCCATTCCATAAATATGGCACCCGGCCTGCGTCCAGGAATGTTGCTAGCCGGCGCTCTCATTCTAAAGAATACATATGGGCTATAGAGTCTAAAGACTGACTATTCAATCTTGAAGAAACTCCATATAGATAGTCTTTTATGTCTTGCAGTACTTTCCTGTTCTGAACACCTTTTCCTGAGTCTTGGATTATTTACTGGAAAAACCCTACTTGTAGTCTTGACAAAACACTGAGGTAAATTTCTAGAAAAGCAATGTGAAAAACGGACCGTTGATCACTACACGAAGCATCCTCACTAAAGACCAGATGTTCGACCTGCCCCTTTTTACAGGGTCATCCACAAATTTTCTCTGACCCTTTCTGTTGACGTTAGGACTCGGAGCACTTTACCACTGCTGATCAGTGCTAAAGTGCATGTGCTCTCCCTTCTTAACTTCGTATGATTGGCTTACACCTGATTGGCACATTTAATTTACCTGTAAGTCCCTTGTACACCTATACCCAGGGTCTGTAAATTAAATGCAACTAGAAGCCTGGAACCTCCCCTTTTACTACATATGTCACCTCTACATTAGGCCCTAGCTAGCCCTATGGACAGGGTACTGTGTATGTAAAAGGTAGGACATATGTCATTTTGTACTACATGTCCTAGTTGTGACAAACCACCTATTTGGTTTCTCACTTCTGTGAGTGCTGCCTCTCTTACAGGACTGCATTGGAAATGCCCTAACATATGTCTAAGTGGTATTGTCTGATCTATGAGGGGTGGCATAGGCAAGTTTGGTTTGGTTGTAAAGATAGTGAGAAATGCTGCTTACTGGTGCAGGTGGATTTTTTTTTTTACCATGATAGAAAGGCCACTTTTAGAAAGTGAGCATTTCTCTGTGCTTAGGACTCTTCTGTGCTTAGGCCTGGTGTTTGCTGAGTGGCACAAAGGACTCATCTGGATTGCTTTTCTGATTGTTGGGCTGCTGCCAGCTGCCCCCAGTCCTGGTCTAGTTGGACAACGTTGTGGGACTGCCAGGAGGAACCACCATCCTTGTCCTGTTGTGCTGGCCTGCCTGCTCCCTTAGGGATCTCCTTTGTGCCTCCCCAGGAGCCCAGCACTGAGAGAGTGCTGTTTTCCCGCTCCTGGGTTCTTTAAATATAGTGTTTAACTGTGCTGGCTTTAGGTGTTGTCTGCCCTTGGGCACTGGGAAGCGCCCTGTGTCTGTGTGTGTGAGACTCCCTCATAGTAGGAGAGGTTGCAAGAAGCCCCTTGGGGCAGGGCGGATGAGCGCGATCTTGGTGGTGCCTTGGGAGTACAAGTAGCCCTCTCGTCCTGATGGAATCTCACCACCGCTGTCCCAGGAGAAGACGGGCCAGAGTTGGTAGCTGGGCCGTGGCTACTACGTTACCTCTGCGAGGCCGCAAGCTACCTTCCCCCCACCGGAGCACATTACCAGGGATGCCGGGAACCTGTGTGCCGGAGCCAGCACCGCTTCACCCCGCCCCTCAGGGGGCTGAGATCAGCGCGGCCAGCACATGTCAGTGGCTCTGGGAGAGAGGAGCCTGCCCGAGCCTTGGTTCATCACCTCTCCCGGTATTCCGCCCCGCTAGCAAAAAGGGAGCAGTCTGGGAGGACCGGGTGGGCTCCCAAAAGTGCCAAAGCACCGTTCCTCAAAGTTGAGGAGGGCAGCAGCCAACGCGAGAACACAAGCAGCGGATTCTACCCCACTCCCACAGTGGGCGCATTCCCTGTACGGGGATCGGCCCGACAAGGTCACCCTTATTGCTTCATACCCCCCGCATTCACAAGATGGCGTGCAGAACGGGAAAAGGATCCTCGAGGGAGGTCCTGTTCCTGTGGAGCCAGTATGGACTGCAATTATCGTACATGAAGCATTTGAGCTCCAGTCTATGACACAGTGGACTTGGTACCATTACCGTTTACCTGCCAAAGGAAGCGCAGGCATGCAGAAACCTTTGTGTGGCAGGGGTTGTCGGTATTCCCTGCAGATGATGCCTTTCCCCATCGTATTTTTGGCCTCATCGGTGCAGCATGTTGTTTTGTGACGCGAGTTATGTACTCTGTGGGGCTGGTTATGTTGGGGGTGACATCCCTGTTTTCAGGGTTGGCCTTGTAGCCAGTAAGAGGGTAATGTTTTAGGGCCTATGCCAGTTAGGAATGTTTAATGTTATGAGCATTCACCAGGGTGTCTTGGCATATCTAATAGAATGTTCATCCTGAAATGCGTTTTTGGTGATAATGATAACCTGGCCACTGCATGTTTTGCAAAATACTAGTAACCTATGTGTTTACCTGACTTCTGCTTTTTCTTGCAGACTGCTAGTAACCTGTGTGATGTTCTGACGACTGCTTGTGGAGTAGGGTATTACTGATATATTTTGTGTTTGATCTAATGATGTTTTATGCAATACAGTTTATGTTTATATAACTAGTTGTTGTGTCTCCTTTGTAGTGTATTTATGGGGTCACGTGTGTTGTGGAAACGGTTTACACATTGCCTCTGGGATAAGCCTAACTGCTCTTGCCAAGCTACCAACGGGGTCATCAGGGGTTATCTTGGGTGTTTAACTCCCTCACCATGACCAGAGTGGTGGGTTCTGCCTGGCTGAGGTGCATGCCCTAGCCATCCAGAAACCCCATTTCTTACACCAGAAATACACAAAGAAAAGCTCACAGAAAGTGAGCTTACAAAAGCCTAGAGGAATAAACTCCTTGGTGTGAACCACAGCCTTTAAATAGGCAAATCTACAAAACAGAGTAGGACGAGTTTTATTAAAGAAGCCTTTTCTTTTTTTTTTTTAATTAAATTTCTTTATTAAAGATTTGTAGAAACAAAAAGAAAATCAAGAGCAGAACAAATAACATAGTGCTCCATCCTTTTTCAACACACAATAGACAGATGTCCTGTACTCAGCCCCAGCTCCCTACTGAAACGAAACCCAAAATGTAGAAGGTTGAGATTGTGTGAGGTTACAGCATGACAACGGGCAAATAAACGGTCAGCATGATTTAAATATTAAAACAGTATTCCATAATGCAGTGTAACTAATATTCCAACATAAGCAGCCGCATAGTTTTAGAAAGAGACGACCACAGTTCCAAACATATCGCCATGATAGTATTCACAGTTGGTCCAGATTGTTAGGTTATTCTCCACTCATTAAGTAAGTACCTCCCACCTCCTAACACCATGATCACCACATCTGTGGGTGACAGAGAGGGGGACCCCGCAAGGTAGAGACGTTACTGGAGAAGACTATGGGAAGGGATGTGTGGCTCGTGTATATCCAGCGTTCCGCAATACAGTGGTAAATGATAAGAGAGGGAGGGAGGTCAGAAAGAAAACAGGATGGACCTATTGGTTTGGGGAGGTGGGTAAATTGGCATGCAGGGCGGGTCGAGGGGAGGGGGATGTGCGATGAGATGACTTGCCTGATTACCCTGTCGAGTACACTCTGGGGGCATTGTGGCGTTAGGGGTGCCCCCATTTAGAACATAGTTTGAGACCACAGTGATCATGTTAGTGAAAGAGGGAGGATAGTTGGTGCTAGACTTGGAGTCCTAAGAATAGGGAGCATCGGTCGCGATGCTCCTCTGCTCTAGGATTAATTTTGAACTGTTAGGTGGAGGAGCCAGAATCAGTAAGGAGGCGACAGAAACAGGGACACAATATTCATGAGAAAGGAGGCAGAAGGGAAAAAGTGGAACAGAATTATGAAACTGAGAAGGGTGTAGAGTGGAAACAGGAGCAAGAACGGGAACAAAAAGAATGACGAGAAAAAACAAGAACAAGGCCGTCGGCTGGGGAAAAAGTAAGGAGAGGCGATGGGGAGGTAACAGGGAAGGGTGAGGGAATGTACTGTGGTGAAACCTGGGGAAAATATGCATGGTGGTAGCTAATTCATATAGAGGGTGGTAGGCACTGAAAAGGAGGGGAACCCTATGGATAGATGATAGATGAACATTACCCATCAGCTCCGCAGCAGACCACCAGGGGCTCAGGTGGGGTCGGGAGGAAGGGGGTCAGCATCTCCAAAATGGAAGGCACGGTGGTAGCCTAGCATGTGGGCGTGTAGCCTCATAATCTCTCGGCGCAGACAGGAAGGGTGCACATGTCTGTAGGAAAACCTCTATCTTGTCTTGGAGACTATAAATGAGTTTCTCATGCATGGCTGCCTTGTACATAGCAGCAATCCATTCCCCATGAAGAGGAACATGAGTCGTACGCCAGTGTCTCAGTATGCACACCTTAGCTGAAGCAAGTGCAGTATGTAGTAGACGTTGTGGTCGTGTTAGGCAGTTTAATTCACTGGTATCATGCAATAATAAAAGGGAAGGAGTGGGAGAGGCTGGTAATGAGTCTCTCTCTGAGGGTATGCCCTATCTTCTTCCAGAAAGTGTGTATAGCTGGGCAATCATGCAGAATGTGAAGCAGGTCACAATGATCATGAGTGCTTCTCCAACAAGAGGTATGAGATAATAAACCTGCCGAGCGCAACTTCTGAGGGGTCCAATACCAATCATGCAGAGACTTGAATAGGCTGAATTTCAGGTGAGCTTCTCTAGCCCCCAATCGCAGGCCGCTTTCATTTCCGCCCAATCCTCCAATTCGTATTCCGTCTGAAGGTGTGATTGCCATTTTGCCTTAGTGGAGAGTAAAAGAGGAAGGGAAACAAGGTGTCGATTTAACTGGGTGTGAAGCCCGGAGATTGCGCCCCGGGAAGATCCCCAGGTCTGCAAATAATGAAGTATCGGAAACTGAGGGAGGTCCTATGGTGGCTGTAGGAAGTTGGCTCTGTATATACTATTTCAAAGTAAGAAATAGTGTGCACAGAGTCCAAGTGTTCCCCTTAGAGGTAAGATAGTGGCAAAAAGAGATAATTCTAATGCTCTATTTTATGGTAGTGTGAGCAACAGGCTTATCAGAGAGTAGTGTTAAGCATTTGTTGTACACACACAGGCAATAAATGAGGATCACACACTCAAAGACTTAACTCCAGGCCAATAGTTTTTATGTAGAAAAATATATTTTCTTCGTTTATTTTAAGAACCACAGGTTCAAGATTTACAAACAATACTTTAAATGAAAGGTATTTCACTCCGGTATATTAGGAACTTTGAATTATCACAATAGCATGTACAGTTTTGACACAAATGGCAATAAGGTATTTTAAAAGTGGACACAGTGCAAAAATCAACAGTTCCTGGTGGAGGTAAGTAAATGTTAAGTTCACAGGTAAGTAAAACACTTACAGGGTTCAAAGTTGGGTCCAAGGTAGCCCACCGTTGGGGGTTCAAGGCAACCACAAAGTTACCACACCAGCAGCTCAGGGCCGGTCAGGTGCAGAGGTCAAAGTGGTGCCCAAAACACATAGGCTTCAATGGAGATAGGGGTGCCCCGGTTCCAGTCTGCCAGCAGGTAAGTACCCGTGACTTCGGAGGGCAGACCAGGGGGTTTTGTGGGGCACCAGGGGGGACACAAGCAGGCATAGAAAGTACACCCTCAGCGGCACAGGGGCGGCCGGGTGCAGAGTACAAACAGGCGTCGGGTTTTCAATAGGAATCAATGGGGAGACCCGGGGGTCTCTTCAGCGATGCAGGCAGGCACAGGGGCGGCTCCTCGGGGTAGCCACCACCTGGGCTAGGCAGAGGGTCGCCTGGAGGTCGCTCCTGCACTGGAATTCGGTTCCTTCAGGTCTTAGGGGTTGCGGGTGCAGTGTGGTTTCCAGGCGTCGGGTTCCTTGAAGCAGGGAGTCGCGGCCAGGGGGAGCCTCTGGATTTCCTCTGCAGGCGTCGCTGTGGGGGCTCAGAGGGGTCAACTCTGGCTACTCACGGGCTCGCAATGGCCGGGGAGTCCTCCCTGAAGTGTTAGTTTTCCACAGGTCGAGCCGGGGGCATCGGGTGCAGAGTGGAAAGTCTCACGCCTCCGGCGGGAAAAGTGTGGTCTTTAAAAGTTGCTTCTTTGTTTCCAAAAGTTGCAGTTTCTTGAACAGGGCCACTGTTCTCGGGAGCTTCTTGGTCCTTTAGATGCAGGGTAGTCCTCTGAGGCTTCAAAGTTCGCTGGACCCTGTTGGATGCGTCGCTGTTGCAGTTTTCTTCGAAGTAGGGAGACAGGCCGATGGGACTGGGGCCAAATCAGTTGTCGCCTCCGTCTTCACTGCAGGGCTTAAGGTCAGCAGTACTTCTTCTTCTTTAGGTTGCAGGAATCATATCTTGCTCGGTTCTGGGAGACCCTAAATACTCAACTTAGGGGTGTGTTTAGGTCTGGGAGGGCAGTAGCCAATGGCTACTGGCCCTGAGGGTGGCTACACCCTCTTTGTGCCTCCTCCCTGTGGGGAGGGGGGCACATCCCTAATCCTATTGGGGGAATCCTTCATCTGCAAGATGGAGGATTTCTAATAGTCAGAATCACCTCAGCTCAGGACACCTTAGGGGCTGTCCTGACTGGGGAGTGAATCCTCTGACTCCTCCTTGTTTTCCTCATTATCTCCTCTAGCCTTGCCGCCAAAAGTGGGGGTAGTGGCCGGAGGGGCGAGCATCTCCACTAGCTGGGATGCCCTGTAGCGCTGTAACAAAAGGGGTGAGCCTTTGAGGCTCACAGCCAGGTGTTACAGTTCCTGCAGGGGGAGGTGAGAAGCACCTCCACCCAGTACAGGCTTTGTCCTGGCCACAGAGTGACAAAGGCACTCTCCCACTGTGGCCCGCAACATGTCTGGTGAGTGGCAGGCTGGCAAAAACTAGTCAGCCCACACTGGAAGTCGGGTATGTTTTCAGGGGGCATCTCTAAGATGCCCTCTGGGTGTATTTCACATACCAAACTTCCCAGTTTTCAGTGTAGCCATTATGGTGCTGTGGAGTTCGTGTATGACAGACTCCCAGACCATATACTCTTATGGCTACCCTGCACTTACAATTTCTAAGGTTTTGCTTAGACACTGTAGGGGCATAGTGCTCATGCACCTATGCCCTCACCTGTGGCATAGTGCACCTTGCCTTTGGGCTGTAAGGCCTGCTAGAGGGGTGACTGATCTATGCCATAGGCAGTGTGAGGTTGGCAAGGCACTCTGAGGGGAGTGCCATGTCGACTTAGTCATTTTCTCCCCACCAGCACACACAAGCTGCCAAGCAGTGTGTATGTGCTGAGTGAGGGGTCCCCAGGGTGGCATAAGACATGCTGCAGCCCTTAGAGACCTTTCCTGGCATCAGGGCCCTTGGTACCAGGGTTACCAGTTACAAGGGACTTACCTGGGTGCCAGGGTTGTGCCAATTGTGGAGACAAAGGTACAGTTTAGGTAAAGAACACTGGTGCTGGGGCCTGGTTAGCAGGGTCCCAGCACACTTTCGAATCATAACTTGGCATCAGCAAAGGCAAAAAGTCAGAGGCTTACCATGCCAAGGAGGCATTTCCTTACAGTGGCCCTCCTAGACGCCCCTCCAAGCAGTGTTTAAGCTGACTATAGCACCATAGGTGATGCCCAGGTAGGTCAAATTCCTCCCTCAATTCCGTAAAGGATTTCAGTGCGCCCCCATGCAGGAGTTGGTCCTGCCGATAGAGGTCTTTTGAGCTCCATTTTTCCCAGAAGATGGTGTGGCAGGCGGTCTCACGAGCGTATCAAGCAGAGGCAAAAGACTGGGGTTCTTTATGTGTGATATTTTATTCTCTCTTTATTCACAGGTTATTCCCTTAATCATTGTTTGAAGGGGTTTGGGTAAGTCTTGGGGTTTCTGCTTTCCTCTCTTCCTTTCTTTTCTCTGCTGGGTTTCCTCGTTCCCTGGGCTCTTCCGGTCTGTGAGAGGATGTGGTCGTCTCCCTCGAATCCCGGCAGAAATGAAAATTAACAGAAAAGGAACAGGTAAGTATTTCGGAGGTACTGGGTGGGGTCTTGTGCTCGTGAGGGGAGAAGGCAGCAAGCGGGAAATTTCGTGAGGGAATGATCAGTGGTGGGGTTTAGGGTTCCTGGGGTCCACAACGTGCCTGGTTCCCTTCGTGCCCTTTCCCTTGTCTCTTACTCACCCTCCCCGCCCTTCCTCCCACTTCCCTGGTGCCTTTGCCCGTGCCCGAGACTCCCCGTGACCCTTCCTGTCCCTAGGAGGGACCGTACCTTGTCAAGCCACGACCCTCCGGGGTCGTGGCGGCTTTCTCGTTTCTCCGACGTCGCTTGCTTCCCCGGTTCTCGCGTCTCGGCGCCTCTCCTGTGGACCTCCTCCTGGTTCCTCGCCGGGGCTGCCAAAGGTTCTGTCCTCTTCTCTCCTTCCTGGTTTCTCGTCGTGCTCCTCTCTTCTCTTCTCTGGTTGTCCGTTGCGCGCCTCTTGCGGATCCGCCCCCTTCTTCAATCCCCTTGACCGGAAGTCGTCGATGCTGTAACGACGTGGCGTCTCCCCGTTGCCAGGGGAACGCCGCGCCGTTTCCGTGGAGTCAGCCGAAAGATGGCAGATACGAGGTGAGTTAGACGCGGTCTCCGGGACCCGTCTACAATCCCCTACCCTTGATCGGGGCTGTTCGAGGTCCGAAGAAGGAGGAAACCGGGAGAGGTAGTCGGCAGGGCCTTGTAGGAAACCAGGGATATGGCGAACCTGGAACGTAAAGGGTTGCAGTTCTAGGAACCATCTCAAGATTCTGGAGTTGGAGTCTTTGTGAGAGGCAAGCCAGGTGAGAGGGGCATGGTCAGTGAACAGAACGAAGGACCTACCCAAAAGATAATACTGTAAGGATTCCACAGCCCACTTAATGGCGAGACATTCTTTTTCGATCGTAGGGTAATGGGTCTCTTGTGGAAACAGTTTCCTACTTAGAAAAACTACCGGGTGGTCAAAACCCTCGTCGTCGGGCTGTGTGAGTACGGCTCCGAGACCTACGTCCGATGCATCAGTATACAAGTGAAAAGTGTTGAAGAAATCGGGGCACTTTAGAATTGGGTCTGAGATAAGGGACTGTTTCAATCGTTCAAAGCTACTCTGTTGGGAGTCGGTAAATGGAGCCAATTTTGTGGGGTTCCGTTTGGTCAGGTCTGTCAGAGGGGCAGCAATGGTGGAATAATTGGGGATAAATCGGCGGTAGTATCCTACTAAGCCTAGGAATGACCGTAGGTCTTTCTTTGTTTTAGGTTTAGCTGTTTGTAATATGGCTTCAACTTTGTTTTGTTGTGGTTGTAGAGTGCCACTTCCTATGATATAACCCAGATAGGAGATTTCAGTGTTTCCTAGTAAAAACTTCTTAGGGTTGGCAGTTAAACCGGCTTCCGTTAAGGCGGAGAAGACCGTATCTAGATGTTTTAAGTGATCTTGCCAGGTTTCGCTAAAAATGACTATGTCATCTAGGTAGGCGGCTGTAAAAGCCTGGAAGGGTTTTAAGATTCGATCCATCAGACGCTGGAAAGTCGTGGGAGCGCCGTGAAGACCAAAAGGTAAAACCGTAAATTGGTAAAGGCCGGAAGAGGTTGAAAAGACTGTCTTTTCCTTGGCATCGGGGTGGAGGGGTATTTGCCAATATCCCTTGGTTAAGTCCAGGGTGGATAAATAACGAGCTTTTCCTAATTTCTCTAAGATGTCATCCACTCTGGGGATAGGGTATGTGTCAAAAAGGGAAACCTCATTAAGCTTGCGAAAATCAATGCAAAATCGTATTGATCCGTCTGGTTTAGGAACCAACACTACGGGGGAATTCCAGGGACTATTGGAGGGTTCAATAACCCCTAAGTCTAACATAGCCTCGACTTCGGCTTCAATGATAGGTCTTCGTGCCTCAGGGATGCGATAAGGACGAAGACGTACTACGTGTCCTATAGGAGTGTTAATGTGATGATAGGTTAATGAAGTTCTTCCTGGTGTTTTGGAGAAAAAATTGGGATGTTGCTCGATTAGGGTGTCTAATTGTTTTTTTTTAGTATCAGTCAGCTTTTGATTAATACTGGGTTTTTCTTCTGGATGTGTTATCCTTATAGGACATATTTCTAGTTCTCGTTCTTTGGTATAAGAGACCAAACATCCAATACCCGTCTGGTCTTTAGTTTCTTCTGCAGACTTCCATTATTTTAACAAGTTTATGTGGTAAATTTGGGTTTTCCTTGGGTTGGTACTCATCTCTAATAGATAGGTAACAGGGGAGACTGATCTAATGATCCTATAGGGTCCCTGCCATTTAGCAATCAGCTTATGGTCAGATGTAGGTCGCATAATGAGGACCTGTTCATTAGGGAGAAAGGAACGTATTTTGCTTCCCTTGTCATAGTGTGATTTTTGTTGATTCTGAGCCGTGACTAAATGACTATGAACGTCTTCCCAGAGGGTTTGTTACTGACTTCTAAGTTGATGGATATAGTCCATCAGGGGTTTCCCTTCTTCCTGTTCTTCCTCCCATGTCTCGGCAGCCATATCCAGGAGACTGCGAGGCTGGCTCCCGAAAACCAATTCAAAGGGACTATGTCCCGTAGAGGACTGTTCGTGGGTTCTTATCGCATATAGGACCAAGGGAAGCTTCTGATCCCAGTTGCGACCGGATTCATCCACGGTTTTCCTTAACAGTGTCTTTATTGTACGGTTATATCGTTCCACCAGCCCATCTGTCTGTGGGTGATAGACCGAGGTGCGTAGCTGGGTGGTCCCCAATAACTGACATACCTGTTTCATGAGTTTTGACATAAAGGGTGTACCTTGATCCGTCAAGATTTCCTGGGGAAAACCTATTCGGGAAAAGATTGTTATCATGGCTTGGGCTATTATTTTAGTGGTCATGCTGGAGAGGGGTATGGCTTCTGGGTATCTAGTCGCATAGTCAACTATGACTAAGATGTAGGTGTGTCCTTTAGAAGAGGGAAGGAGGGGTCCTACCAGGTCCATGCCCACCCGTTTAAAAGGGATATCAATGATGGGTAAAGGGTATAATTGTGCTTTCCTGGGCATTCCTGGTTCAGTTAATTGGCATCTAGGGCATTGGGAACAGTACCTGCGTATCTGATCATATACTCCTGGCCAGTAGAATTTTCGCATCAGATATTCTTCCGTTTTTTCCCGACCATAATGGCCTCCCCCGGGTTGATTATGGGCTAAAAACAGTACATGAGCTCGAAATGGTTCTGGAACTACTAATTGTTGCTTGGTTTCCCCGTTTACCGTTCTAGTTATTCGGTATAGGAGGTGTTTCTTGATAAGAAAATAAGGACCCACCTCATTAGTGATCTCTGTTTTTGCCGAGCTCCAGGCATGGGAAAGGGTGGGATCTTCTCTCTGGCTGTTTGGGAAGGAGATGGGCCTGCTACTAATCTCTGCTACTAGTTGAGGAATATCCTTTGTCTTTCGGGTTTCCTGATACTGTCTTTTCTCGTTTCGTGTAAGTTTCTTTCGGTGCAGTGGTATTTCTATGGGGACGGTGAAAAAAGGGGCTTCGGTCCACCACTCGGGAGTCTCAGCGGATCCACGGATTTGATCTAATAAGTCATAGAATCGGTTATAATCAGTCCCGATAATACAGTCCTCGATTAGTCGATCCATAACCCCTATCGAAACCATGTCCTGAAAGGGACCCCATTCTATCTGAACCGTGGTGAGGGGAGAAGTTCCTTTGTCTCCATGTATACAACATATGGATACCCAGCGATTAGTGACTGAGGTATCCCCAGAGATTAGATCCTTCCGGATTACAGATTGGCTGCATCCTGAATCAATTAGTGCCGAAATGACCCGTCCATTTATGGTGATCAGGTATCTAAATTTCTCATTCCCTTTTCCTGTACATAGAACTCTACGTTGTGTGACCCCAATTTCCATGGGTTCCGGTCCTTCGGATTTCCGGGGACATATTCTGGCAATATGTCCCCATTCTCCACAGTGGAAACATTGTGGGGACTGCATAGGGTGATGTTCTACGGGTTTAGGGAACCGCGTTTCTTCGGGGAAATACCTGGGAACTGGGTTTGGTGGAGGGACGGTTTTTTTTTTGGAAAGGTCTCGGGGCCACGGGTTTAAGTTCTGTGGAGCGATGGAAAGCACAAGTCAAATCAATAGCAATCTCAGTGTCCACCTTTGGATGTTGTCGGATCCAATTCTTAGTACTCAGGGGCAGGGAATCCAAATACTGTTCTAAAGTAATTGTTTTGATGACATCCTCCCGGGTTGTTCCTATGGGTCCCAACCATTTTATAGCCAAGTCTTTCACCCTAAAGTAGAAGGAGCGAAGATCCTCATTCATACTCCATTTTATTTTTCTAAATCGTAAACGATAATATTCCGTATCATGCCCGACTCGCCCCAGGATACTTTTTTTCATCTCTTTATAGGGGGTAGAACCATCAGGGTTTGCGGATTGGTAGGCAGCCTGCAGGAGTCCCGTAAGCAAGGGGGCCACATACTGACCCCATCGGTCCTCTGGCCATTGAGCAGATGAGGCTACCCTCTCAAAATTCATAAAAAATGAGTCTGGGTCCTCCCCTTCTTGGTACTTCTGGAGGACCGAACTGGGAACGTTTGGATGTACCTTACTGGTCGCGATCGTATCGGTTAACTTTTGTAATGCAGTCTTGTGTACTAGTTGGTTATTGGCTAGGATTGTAGCCTGACTTTTTAAAGCTGATTGTAAGGCCTCCCGGTCTTCCTTGGCCTCTCTTTGGTGTGCTTCCCACACCAACTGTAAATGCCTCTGTCCTTCTGCGAGTTGTTTTATCATATCCTCAAGGGATGGAGCTTCACTCATGATTGAACGCTCGTAAGACCACCTGAGGACTAGATCCCACTTCTGACACCACTGTGGCAGGCGGTCTCACGAGCGTATCAAGCAGAGGCAAAAGACTGGGGTTCTTTATGTGTGATATTTTATTCTCTCTTTATTCACAGGTTATTCTCTTAATCATTGTTTGAAGGGGTTTGGGTAAGTCTTGGGGTTTCTGCTTTCCTCTCTTCCTTTCTTTTCTCTCCTGGGTTTCCTCGTTCCCTGGGCTCTTCCGGTCTGTGAGAGGATGTGGTCGTCTCCCTCGAATCCCGGCAGAAATGAAAATTAACAGAAAAGGAACAGGTAAGTATTTCGGAGGTACTGGGTGGGGTCTTGTGCTCGTGAGGGGAGAAGGCAGCAAGCGGGAAAGTTTGTGAGGGAATGATCAGTGGTGGGGTTTAGGGTTCCTGGGGTCCACAACGTGCCTGGTTCCCTTCGTGCCCCTTCCCTTGTCTCTTACTCACCCTCCCCGCCCTTCCTCCCACTTCCCTGGTGCCTTTCCCCGTGCCCGAGACTCCCCGTGACCCTTCCTGTCCCTAGGAGGGACCGTACCTTGTCAAGCCACGACCCTCCGGGGTCGTGGCGGCTTTCTCGTTTCTCCGACGTCGCTTGCTTCCCCGGTTCTCTCGTCTCGGCGCCTCTCCTGTGGACCTCCTCCTGGTTCCTCGCCGGGGCTGCCAAAGGTTCTGTCCTCTTCTCTCCTTCCTGGTTTCTCGTCGTGCTCCTCTCTTCTCTTCTCTGGTTGTCCGTTGCGCGCCTCTCTTACGGATCCGCCCCCTTCTTCAATCCCCTTGACCGGAAGTCGTCGATGTTGTAACGACGTGGCGTCTCCCCGTTGCCAGGGGAACGCCACGCTGTTTCCATGGAGTCAGCCGAAAGATGGCGGATACGAGGTGAGTTAGACGCGGTCTCCGGGACCCGTCTACAGATGGTTTTCTTACCTATGAGCAGTCCCCGTTGCCCCATAGTGGCGCTTTGTCATGGATCAGGGGATCAATTTTAAGTAAGCAGTGGGCATGAGTCCAGGAATTGCACATGGCTCTGATCATGGGGTTGGTGGAGGGCAAGGTAGCAGGGATTGTGTCATAGAGTAATTGTAATCCCGACGAGGGACGGAGGAGAGCTCTCTCCAGCTCCACCCATGGGGGCGGAGCTCGAGCCTTCAGCAGCATATACACTAATTGCGAAAGGTATAACGCAAGTGTATAATGTTCCACAGAAGGAAGGAAGGCCAAACCCCCCTGTACTCGCTCCTGGCTGGCAGTGCTGCCTTGGGTAGTCTCGGACGCATTGAGCCCCACACAAAAGACCGGATATGGCGGTCTATCTCCCGAAGTGTCGATAGTGGAATCTGCAGAGGTATCATACCTAAGACATATAGAAAACATGATAAGGTTACCATTCGTACTGCCTGGGCTCTGCCCACATGGATAAGTCTAGGTGCGCCCATTTATCAAAGTCACGTTTCATATCGGTTAAAAGCGGGTCTAAATTATCCGTGATCATGTTCTGTAGTCCTCTAGTAATATATATGCCAAGGTATTGCAGGTGCGATCGTCTCCATTTGACCGAGAATTCTCGGACTGATGCGCTCACTGTTACCGGGGATAACGGTAAGGCCTTGCTCTTACCCCAATTAATTCTATAACCTTACAGGAGCTCAAACTCAGAGAGGATGGTGTGCAGTGCCGGTAAGGACTTGGGTAAGTCAGTAAGGGTAAGTAGGATGTCATCAGCATATATGTAGATTGTAGAATCCCCACCAGGAACGTGTATCCCTGAGATGTCACTTGAACCACATATCGTGGCCACCAAGGGTTCCACAGCCAGAAGGAACAACAAGGTTGACAGAGGACAGCCCTGTCGGGTACCTCTGTGCACCGGGAACGTATCAGAAAGGAACCCCCGCAGTTGACCTGTGCGGTCGGAGAATGGAATAACATGCGTACCGTTTTGATAAAACTGGTTCTGAGGCCAAAATGCTTTAGCGTTTCGAAGAGGTACCACCACTCTATGCGGTCGAGGGCCTTCTCAGCATCCAAAGAGAGGGCTAGGGATTCCTCACGCAAGTCCCGGGTTGCCCAGATAGCATGGAATAGCGTGCAAAGGTGATTTCTGGGAGAACAGCCTGGCACAAAGCAAACCTGCGTGTGATGAACCAGGGAAGGTATAACTTTCTTGGGACGTGCCGCGAGTATTCTGCCAGAATCTTAACATCTCCATTGAGGAGGGAGATAGGGCGGTAACTGCCACACATAAGAGAGTCCTTACCCGGTTTGGGCAGTACTACAATAGAGGCTCTGTTGAATAATGGATGAAGAGAGCCAGTTTGTGTGGCCCCGCGAAAGGCCTCATAGAGGGTTTCCACCAGTTCCTCCCCCGCCCATTTATAGTATTCTGCCGGGTACCCGTCCTCGCCAGGTGCCTTATGATATGGCAGGTTGGCAATAGCCTGCCTGATTTCTTCTTTGCTAATGTCTCCAGCTAACAAAGTCTTAACTTCCGCCGAGAGGCGCGTTAGATTCGCCTTCTCCAGAAATGCGGATAATTTTACCTGGTCCACCGCCACCTCCGGAGCATAGAGGGTCCGATAGAAGTGACCAAACTCATTGGCAATTTCCTGGGGTGGGTAATAAGTGAATCATGTGCGTCGTATAGAGCTGGAATGGCTAATGTCGTCTCTCTTTGGCGAAGCTGGGCAGCTAATAGGCGGCTTGCTTTCTCTCCATGTTCATATTTGCTGCCCTTAAGTCTCCATAGGGCATATTCTGCACGTGATGTGTAAAGAGAGTTAAGCTCCATTTTAGCATGCTCTAATCGGCGTCGGAGGGGAGTGGAAGGGGTACGGGTATAGTCACATGTAGTTTGTAGGATACAGTCTTTCAGGGCTTCCTGCAGGTCACGCTCTTGGGCATTGGCAAAGGCTGCATCTCTCATTAGTTGCCCCATGATCGCCGCCATAGCTGCATCCCAAAGCAGTTGAGGCGAGTCTACCGAGCCTTTGTTATTATGAAGATATTCTGTTACATGAAAGCTATGCTTCTCTTTCGCCTCCGAGGTTCGGTAACGAGAAATATTAAGGCGCCATGGTTTGCGGCCGGGTGAAACTTGTCCAAGTCATAGAGATAGGGAAACCGGGGAGTGATCTGACAGGGCTTCTGGAAGAATCTCAGACTCAGTAACAGCTTGTAAAAGCCGATACGAAATAAGGAAGTAGTTCAGCCTGGATTGGGTTCCAGGTACTGGTGACATAAAAGTGAAATCTCGGTCAGTAGGGTGTGATAGACGCCAATGATCCTGCAGGCCGTGGCCAGAATTGGCTCTTTCTGTATTATTACCCGCATCATTGCAGTTTGATCTATCTAGGATAGCATCTGGTGCTAGGTTCCAGTCTCCGCCTAAAAGGTATTGAGAAGCACCGATCTCTGTCAGTATTCTGTTAAGAGCGAGAAAGAAGGAGCGTTTAGAGCCTGTGGGGGCATAAATAGATCCCACGCATATTGTGGAGGAGCCCAACACTAACTTGGCAAGGACATAGCGACCTTCTGGATCACTCAATGTCTTAAGGAGCCTAAATGATAATGATCCACGAATGAGAATCGCCACACCGTACCTACGTCCTGTGCCCTGTACACCATCTTGCGCCGATGGTGCTCCACTGTGGAGCACCCGACCCACCCAGTCCCTACGTAGTTTGTCTGATTCAAAGGAAGATAAGTGGGTTTCCTGCAAAAGAGTGACATCAGTGAGCTTGGATCTGAGATAAGACAGAATTTTTGGCACTTAATGTAATGTGTCACTCCATGGACATTCCAGGAAAGAACCTTTAATGGTGCAGCTGAGCCCATTTAGGAAGATCAAAGGTTCAGCTGTGGCGGTGTGCAAAATCTCAGAGTGGAAGGTATTCTGACTGGAGAGGGTATAGGGGGAGTGATACGGGGCTCCGGATATGAGTATGTTAGTGAGGGGCTATCAAAGGAGGGGGAGGAAGGATTTAGGAAGGGTCCCCGACCAAAGAATATAAGGAGATAGAGCCTGAAGAGCAAGAAAAAGTGAGGAGATATGATACCAAGTACCACTAATGGGAAGAGAAAAGAAAAAAAGGGGGGGGGGAGAGGAACACAAGAAATACAAAGAAAAGAGAAAAAGGGGAAAAAAGAGGAGAGAATGGGGCGAATCCGCAGGTATGTAGGAAGGGACCCAGACTTCGTACCCCCGAGAGTTTGAAAATAAAATAAGAAAGAGGAAGATTCAGAACACAGAGCTATATCTGTGAAAAGTAATGAAAGGGTCTTCACCTACGAGAGTACTGTTAAAGCGTGGGTCAGTGCCGCCATGGTCTGCACGCCTGAGCTAGCGCGGAGGGACGGGGAGAACGATGAGAAGTATAGGAATCATTAATACGGGCCATCTAGTAGCCACTGTGTGGAGGCGACATTCGGCGTAAGGTCCACAGATGATGTGGGAAACAGAATGAAGGAAGAGGGCAGGGCGGGGAGTCATCACCGTGCCCAGCAAGGTCTAGTGGGGAATAAAATGATATGGCCATGCACCGGGCCCCTGTCGAAGGGTCAAATAACCACTGTGTGCTGAGACCAAGGTAACGGAGAATGGTAAGGGCCCATCGGGTCGAGGCAGCTGAGCAGGTGGGTCCATCGCGGATCAAAGGGTCATGTCAAAACAAAGTAACTGCACACTATACGTATCCCCCGGGGTACATTCACAAACCGTCCAGAAAACAAATGCAGCAGTCCCCAGGAATAACACTAAAACATAACCATCACATTGGAACACTAATGCAGCAGCATGCTAGCCCCCCGCCCGCCCGCTCCCAACAGTGAAGAAAATGCAAAAAAGGTCCGCAGGCAGAGGACTTAGCTGTCCGTCATGGACGGCCTCTCCAAGAGGCTCCACTCCCACTCCCAATTGTTCCTCAGTGGTGACGTGGTATCATCAGGTTTGGTCAGATGTTGACAGCTTCAGGGGTGAACAAGACTTGTCTCTGCCCTGGTCTTGGGTATGCGCAATCACTACTTGCAGGGCTTGGTCTCGCCCATCCTGCACCTTAGGTGGCCGATCGAACACCCTGCCCCTTTTCTGAGGGACAACATGAGGTTGAGAGAAGACAGCGGGGACCAAGGAGGCATCTCCCCCAGCAGGGGGATCCAGGCCCAGGGGCACAGGAGTGCAGTCCATGGGGCGCTGTGCAATGTCGTCTAAGAATGAGCTAAGGCTCGTGGGTTCGAGAAAATCTCTTGAGTTGCATTGGTATGTTATCCACGTGCGCGCTGGTTCGAATATGCCAAATTTAATGTTTAGCTTGCGGAGTTGCGGCCCGGAGGGCCAGGAATGCCTTGTGCTTTTCATTTGTGATCCTGGAGAAATCCACTGCCACTCTGACCTCCTGATCCTCCAACAAAAATGGACCCTGAGACTGCGCCTTCAGAAGGACCTGCCGTGCATGCTCGTGCTGAAGAAAACACGCAATAATCGGGCGGGGCCGCCCCGAGGATATAGAGCGAAGAGGCCCGGCCCTGTGTACCCTCTGGAACTCGAGTGTTGGCGAGAAGGTGAGCCCGGTGAACTCTGGTAGCAAACTTTGAAGAAATGCTTTGATATCAGCACCTTCCTTTTTGTCTGGTATGCCAAAGAAACTAACGTTGTCCCTTCAACTCTGGTCCTCAAGATCTGTGAACTTTTCTTATACGGACTGTAGCTCCGCATCGTGCCCCGGCAGCATCCCAATGTGGTTCTCTACAGTTGTGAGGCGTTGATCCAGATCTGCTACCTTCTCACTGAAGCAGGCTATGTCCGTACTGATAGAAGCAGAGGCTGCAGACAGATCTGTTATCTTTAAGTCCATCGCTTCCAGACGCCAGCCAACCGCTGTAATCTCCTGTAAAATACGATCAGTGGCATCCAGTGTTTGGGGGTCGTCCAGGACGATCACTGGAGTGGAGAGGGTCTTTTGGGCAGCAATGACTTTCGGCTGGGCAATGGCTTCTAAAAAGAGCAGTTGTCGGGAGTGCTTACTGGAGGGTTTTCTGCTCTGCATCGCTGTCAATGATGAAGAATTCTGGGAGGGGCAGGCCAGAGTCCTCTGGCGGGGAAGTTATGCCTCCAACCTGTGAGCCAGGGTATCAGCCCGACAGCAGTCAGGGGTTCAAAACATAGTCTGCCATAAAGGGACTGGCATACGGCCCACACAAAAGTGAGCTCCTGGCCTTTTCTGGGATGTGGTTACGGGACGGCTCCTCTGGTGGGAAAGGGCCCCTCCGCACTCCGGAGGGGGGGGGGGATTAAAAAAATTCTAGCTATTGCGTCAAGAATTTTTGATTCTATTAAGGACACGGAGGCAAGGATTATGCTTCTCTTAACTTTAATAACTAACACAGCAGCCAATAAAATGTAACAATTTAAAAAAACTACAAGTCCTATGAGCCCTAGATCACCAATCATGGCTCGATACTGTCCATAAACAGCCTGAACGCTATAGTCCTTCCTCTTTCTTTGCGAAAACAGTTCAAACATGCGTTAACTTGCAGAACTTGGTAACAAAATCTCTCCGGGTCCTTGAAACGATCTCAAGACGTTGGAGAAATTAACTGCACCAGCGGTAATCCATTGGAGACTTTGACAAAGTTGTGTTGGATGTTCCTGAGTGAGACAAAAAATCTAACTAATATAGAGGTATACCATGGGAGGGTATTTCATTCACGTTTTATGTTATAACAATTTAACATTTATAACACCATTGCCATAAAATGTGCATAATGGGTGGGATAATCCTCGCCTCCGTGTCCTTAATAAAATCTAAAATTCTTGACGCGATAGCTAGAACATTTTTAATTCTATGTCAGGACCGGAGGCTTCGGATTATGCTAGTTCAAAGTCTATTTACCACTTCTGACACTACATCAAAAATGGGTTTGTGATAGAAAACCTTGAAAGTGGAATCATTTGACCAGTCTGCTGCCGCCATGATGTCCTCTAGCCTGGCTCCAGTAGCAAAGGCTTTCGAGGCCATGGTTCCTCTAACCGAGTGGGCCCCAAAAACACTTATGTCAATACCAGCTTCGGCCAATAACCACTTAACCCAACGGGCCAATGTTTCTGCAGTGACTGGACTAAAAGGCTTTTGTAACGAAATCAGCAATTGCCCAGAAACATTCTGTCTGAATTCTCTTGTGACATCTTCATAACTTTTCAAACACTGAACAACACACAGTTTCATATTGTGCGGAAAAGAGGGGTATGAAATACATTTGGATGAAGTTTTTGTACATCTAGCAATGGAAAAGGATACTCCATTCGGAGTAAATACTCTACCTGATAAATCCAGAGCTTTAACATCTGAGACTCTTCTGCAGGAGAGCAAACATAATAGCATGTACTGCACCAACGTACCCACTTCCTCCAGGCTTGCTCATATCTTTTCTGAGTGGAGGGGGCCCAAGATTGGGATAAGAAAAACATTGCCGAGTCCGAAACCCCAGGCACTTGCCATCGTCGCCTGAAAGTCTCCAGGCCATCAGGGTTAACAGTCCCTGCTGAATTAGAGGGTGAAAACTATTCAACGGGTCCGAGAGAAGGTCCACAGACCATGGAATCTTCACCGGAAAGACGCATGACTGGTTCATTGCGGAAGGGAACCAGGGTTGAGCACTCCACAAGGGAGTCACTAGAATGATTTCCGAGTGTTGGCGACACACTTGTGCTAGGACGCGAGGAATCATCACAAAAGGAGGGACGGCATAAAGAAGTTCCTTCTACCACAACTGCAGGAAGGCATTCGTCCCCCTCGCCTGAGGGTCCGGCCTCCAACTGAAGAAACCAGGGTGGTCTAGGGCTCATGGGACTTGTAGTTTTTTGAAATTGTTACATTTTATTGGCTGCTGTGTTTGTCAGTAAAGTTAAGAGAAGCATAATCCGAAGCCTCCGGTACTCACATAGAATCCGTGATCCACCAGGACGCCAAACTCCTAACTCTCCAGCAGGCTTTACGGCCGCACTCCATACTCCGTAGCCGCGGACTCAATCGAGGCCACCGCCTCAATCGCCAGAGCAGGCCGAGTCTCTGTCCGTGGGTCTGCTGGCGCTGGGTAGCAGCGTACGAGCCCCCGTGGTTCGGTGACCGGTCATCCAGCACTGGGAGCCTCCGCAGTGTACCCGCTGCGTTCGAGGTTCCCCCTGTCACTCCTGTTTCACAGCTGCGCACAGAGCTCTTCCGCTAGGCAGCCAGGTGTTACAGCGGCCAGACCACACCTCACGGAAGCCTTTTCTGACAAGAAGAAAACAGGTGCGTAGATGAGACACTGCTTCTCTGAGGAGAACTAAAGGTGAAGTGCACCACGCGAGGTTCGCACAGGCACACTACAGTCAGAACATGTCAATGGGGGAAAAGGCATATAGCACAAATCTTATTTCCTTTGGTCATCGTGGCCATGTTGGATTTCCGCCACTTCTCTGCACTGCAGATCTTCAGGAGAGGCTTCAGGAGATCAGCGTAAATGGTAACTAATTTCTACAGCGTGGGTACTTCTGCACCTTGAGCCACAGATTGGAGCAATTTCCTCGGTGACACCATTTGCTAAGGTACTTCTGACAGCTATGTTGTGCCTCTAGTTGTATCACAGGAAGGTAGGAGGGTAAAAGGTCAAGGGGGAAATAGGAGAGAGGGAGCCACAAGAGCACTAATGAGCCTTGGGCTCAAATAACAGCCTGTCCAGTTGCCTTAGGTGTTGGTGTCTGGGAATGGCAACCAAATCTGTAATTATAATTTAGACCTACCCTATACTTTATATATTAGCCTCTAATATGAGTCCCTTTTATACATGTCATCAGCCACTCAACCTGGGTAGAGAGATGTGGTGATTGTCAATTGCAAAAGACACAAATCTTTGCTACAGTTGTGCCATGACCAGCAAACGCCTCTCATGAGTTGTGAAGAACGTGAGGCCAGCTGTGTCATGGGGCATAGTCAACTGTTTTGGCAGAGGTAGCTGTAGGACCTAGGTATTAGTAGACTCCACTTCTCAATAAAACCTCAGGATGTGTGGCAGTCATGTAGGATACTACCTGTGGCACACTCCTGACTTTAACTTACCCACCCACCCACCAGCAGTGGAAATAAACCCAATTGAGGCATTTCCTACAAAGTACATTGGGGTTGACCCCGTGAGGCTTGTGGGATTCCCTTCTGTAATGCTACTTGAAACACTGGGGCCTATTCTGAGGCATGATGGCTGGGTGCTACAATTTACTGACATATCTCAATGCGAAACTGCAAGCTTATACACGGTAGTTAGTAATAGTTAAAACCTAGTTAACAAAGACAAAGATTTTTTTGTTTTGCTCATAACATTTGTGCCTTCTGCCTAATCTTCATGAACTTTTCAAAACTAGTAGGCCAATCACTTCAGCTTCTGTCTGGAAACTTTTGGGATGATTCATCAAGCGGAGAGGGGGTTTAAGGAAAAAAGTGGGGGGGTCCCAAAGCACATTTTCGCCATGCAATTTCCCATATGGATTTTGAACACAACTACAGTGTGAACCACTGAACAGAATTACACAAAATTTGGAAGAAAAATTGATGTTTTTCAAAAAAGATATATTTTTTGTGATCTGGTGTAAATCAGTTGCGTGGGGATTATTAAAGAAAAAATAAATGTATATATCTGGGGACATGGAGGGTCCACTAATCCCAGTGCTCTCAAAATGAGATCTGATTGGCTGCCACCACTTCAGCCAGGTAGTGGTGGTAGCCATCCTGGGACTCAGACTCATCTTTGTCCCAAGAAAAAAAGGCAAAAAAAGAGATGGGCAGGATAGGAACACCCTGACCCCCCTAGTCCTGGTGGTGGGGTACCATAGGGACTCCGCAGGAGTCCCCAAAAGTTTTTTATTGTATTTTATTTTGACGGGAAACCACAGAGGATCCGCGGATCCTGGCAAAATTGAAAAAAAGCAAGAGCGGTTGTCCATGCTTGCTTTTCTTTGCCCCCGCTTGTGCCACATTCCAGGGGTCAAATAAGTTTTATAATAAGGGGCAGGGTGGCGCACACAGCCCCCCAGGCCGATTCAAGCCCTGGATCCCCATCCCCTGGGGCTGACTGATTTAATAAAGGGGGATAGGGACAGCCATCCTGGGCTGACTGTAGCTCCGGGGACCCTGTTCCCCAGTGTGGGCTTTAAACGAAATGGAGAAGGGTAGCTGTGAGGCCCCTCTCCCCAGGCCGTGTTTGGTCCCAGGGACCCCGATCTCCCAGGGCGAACTATGGATAGGAAAGAGGGGGCCTTACGGGCGGCCTCCTGGTGCCATTGATGGCCCTGGTGAATCCATCCCCCAGGGTAGGGTTGCCTACACCCAGAACATACCATGTTTTCTCTCGCTTAGCGGAAGCAAATGAAAAACGGTCCCCCAAGCAAGATCAAACACTAAGGGCCTCATTTACGAAGCCCAAGAGGCACACTGCACCACCGGAGCATAATTTTTTTAATGCTCCAGTGGCACAGTGTGCCAGCCCATATTTACAAGTCCACGCAAAGCCACCTTGCGTGAATTTTCATGGGCTTGTAAATATGGAGCCCTCTCTGGGAATGTGTCAGATTCCTATGCCACATATGTTTATTTCTTTATTATCTTTATTTCTCCCCATTTTTCCTCTTTCTATGTGTGCTGCATGGTGCAACACACATAGAAAGAGGAAAACACCTCTTGTGATTGTTTTTGTGCAGGAAAGTATCCCTTCCTTCACAAAAACAATCATCCCCGCAACGCAGGTATCCTTGCACCATGGTGCAAGGGTGCCTGCGTTGGCACTGAGCAGCAATTTGTGTGCCAGCACAGGGGGAGAGGCCAAAAATGCACCATATCTTGTAGATACGGCTCATTTATGCCCTTTCCTGGTGGCACAGCAAGCAACTTGCTGCACCGCCCTGTGTCACAAGCCTCGTAAATGAGGCCCTGAGTCCACTCCCGGGGAGCAGACATCATCAGTTTCTCTCCCTGCTTCACAACAGACAGGGAAACAAATGAAAATAAATTGCTCCTGACTGCAGGGAGCAGCATGTTTAGATGCTCTTGGCGAGCAGGTGCAGTGGCTGCTCCCACTGGAGGTGGGGCATTGGGGCCCCCTCACCCTCAATCAAAAAGGAAGTGGATGCTGGCCTGGGGAGGTGGACTGTCTGCCCTCTCCCCTTTTTAGGGTCGAGCCTGCGTCTTTTCACTTCCGAGACGCTTTATTCGTTAGAAAAGGGCTTGGAGCCCCGTCCATGTCACGTCAGTGTCTCTCATTGGTTTGTGGGCTTGCCTGTTAAAATCTGCTTGCTTTCATTAGTGGAAGGCATGCATACGTTATGCCTTTTCCGGTGGTTAGCCATCCTCGAGCGCAGCGACCAAATACTAAAAACATGCAAGGCTCTCTATTTCCCGTCTGGTTTGTGGGCTATCTTTAATCTTTTGTTCGCAGCGCGATTTCGCTTGTTCTCTTTTGTTACTGGCCCCCTCCTCTCGATCCCTTCTGTCATTTCCCCTTATTTAGCTCTCTCCAGTCGTTATCCTTGTCTTTTTCTCCCTCTTGTGACTGCTTCTTGCTATATCTTTCTCTTCTCGCTGCCACCTTATTGTCACTATATTTTTGTCTTCTGACATTTCCTCGCTTGCTAGCAAACACAGATCACAGCCACCTCATCCTTTTGTTGCTCCATCTCTCTATTACTGCCCCTCTTTGTTTTGGCACTGTCCAACTTGTTTTCCTATCACCAGAGCCGAATCTCTCTATTTCCAATCCCCATACCACTCTCTCTACAGTTACGGCACTTCCCCTCTTTTGTCATTACCATCTCTTCTATTGTTTCCTCTTCACATTTCCTTGTCCCAGTTGTGGCTTCTCTCTCTCCTGTCAGTTTTTGTCCTGTTACTGCAAGTGGACATTGCCACCTCACTGCAGGCCATATCATTGTCACTTCTATGCCACAGGCAGTAGGTGAAACATTTGCTTTAAGAATGGGCCTTATTTTTCACTTTTGTAGTATTCACTTGATCCTGGCGAAGAAAATAGATGCTGGAATGTTGGTAACTGTTATTGGATGAGCTTCATTAAACTTGCGCAGTTTATCAAGGAAAGCAATAAGGCAGTAATCCATGTTAATGAATTCCAACTCTAGTTTCAGACTGTCGCAGGGAAGACAATGCAGTTTCTGAGCTAACACGTTGGCATTTCAAACTTTGCCATTTCATTTATCAGTAAGGTGTCCACGTGAAAACTAATTTCCGGTATAGAACAAGGGGGTATTAGTAGCTTGAGATATTTCCCAAATATTCTTATTTGTTTTGGTATTTTATATTGCAGGGACATGCTTCATTTCAAGTCACACAGAGCTCACTGCATACAAAAATGGAGAGATGCAGTGCTATTTCCTTAGGAGGAGTTGTGTGCTAGTTACAATAATAAATAGAAGTGCTGGTCTCATATTGACTGTTCCATGTTATAGATACATTTGTATGGAAACGATAATTAGAGCTTCACCAACTGAAAGCTGTGCTGCCCTGTAACCATGGGCACGTCATGCAGAATAAGAACTTGCGAAATACATAAGTTTAAAGCAAGCATGGGGCTGGTGTCGAGCCTAGCTTCAGAAAACAGCAGGATATCATTAATTTCCTAGAATGTACTAAACCACAAAGACCTGTAAAGCAAAGCCCGGACTGTCCCAAAATATCCGGGTCTTCTGCAATAAAAAAAGGTCTGCTTGTGCTTCTTCTATTTGTGTTCCATTCCATTTTATTCCTAAGTTATAGCTCAGAAATAACATTTGCATTACCAGGAGTCTCAAGAGTATTAACACAGGTAGCGTTTGCCAATAGACAATTAGTTTGACTTGCGTTTTAATATGGACTTGGCCTCGTCACCATTTGAAATGCACGACTTTACTTTCGACTACAATCCATATGGGACTAAACCCCCACCAACTACTTATTCTCTGGCCTAGGTTCCACATGCTTGGAAAAATGTATTGCGTTCCGTCGGTTGTTTGTTACGAACCACAACCAAAGCACTGTGCCTCTCATTTGGCTGGTTGGTTGCACCCTCGTCCATTTCCTAAATGTGCCTTACTTGTGTGTCACCGTTGCAGCCGAAGCCTACATCAATATTTAGACTGGGCTGCCAGAGATTAAGGAAGCTGGGGAAGATGTTTTCATTTATTTGGTTCTTCTGCACTGCCTGGAGAGTTCCTTCTCCAAAGGCTGCGTGGGTGGAACTTGCAGAGCCTCTGCAGAGCTGCGCCATGAAGTGCACTGAAGGGTAAACAGGTTTTCCCAACAGCCAGTTTGTTGTGCAATATGAAAATAGTAAAAAATGGTGTGCAGAGACCATGACCCTGTGTCCAGTCCTCCCTTTCAACCTCTTTTATACTCATTCTTTGAAAAGAACGTTGATAATTTTCTGGAATGACCTTTCAAAACATGTATGCAGCCCATTGCATTTCCACACCCTATCCGATGTTGACAGGAACATATGGTCTATGTGTATGTGTGTGTGTATATATATATATATATTTTTTTTTTTTACATAAATATATGGGAACCTGTGGTGTTTCCTTTCAGAACTAGCAACATTTTGGGGGTGCAGACTAATCATTGTTTCAGCTAAACTGAAAGATTGCCAGTTTAAAAGGAATCCACAGTGAGACAGTTAAACTGCATCACACTTATGTGAGACTCCTCACATCTCTCCCGTTTGCTGTGTTTACGTTTTTTAGGTTGAGCGGGGAAGTGCTTTGACCTGTTGTGAGTATTGTGGGCTTTTAACCACGCCCACCGCACGCCCATCACTTTCACTGGTTAGTGGGTTTGCCTTTCAAAAATCCTTTATCATTGGTAAATGCTTTACGTTTCTCCCTCCTTGGGGAGTTTTTGTTACCGCCTTGCAGATTGACCCTGTTACATGGTTAATAGCACGACTGCCAGTTTGTTTGACTGTGAGTGAACTTCTTTTTCCTTTTGTGTCTCTCCTTCACGCTCATGGCGGCCATGGTGCTTTGAATCCACATGCCTATGCCAACTAATGCTTTACTTTTAATTTTCAATTTATGTGGCAAAAAAAGTCCTGTTAGGAATTTACAACGCCAATAGCGCCAACTGGAGCAATTTGCTAGACCCACTACATTGCAAATGCTTGTTATGTATGCAGTGGGTACCCACTATTTACTGGTCGGGCCCCAGGGGATGGGGTCCCAGGGCCATTTGTGGTCCCACCCTCACACAAAGGCTGGCACCAGGTATAAATGTTAGACCTCCATAGCCACTGTTCAGTACAGTCCTGGACCAATGCATATTACAGAAGAAGGACTGCCTTAAGTGCAGAGGACTGCTTTCCTTCTATTAGACGACTATCCTGCTGTTTGAGGAGTACCTTGCTGTCTAAGAAGAAAGATTGGACCTGCTTGCCTTCGTCCCAGGCTTACCCGAGTGACTCCAAGGGTCAGTTGGCAGACCTGTGTGAGCTACAGGGATATTGCAAGCCCCGGTGGACTCCATGCAACCTCCCAGCTGACCTGATGCACTGGGCCTGCCTGGACCTGCAACTGGACCTGCCTGAGCCCTGCTGGCCTATGCTGGAGTGAGTTCCTGATCCCTAAGAAATGCCTTCCCAGATCCAGGACCCACAGCTGGCATCCGTCTGAACTCTTCCCAAGAAGAAAAGGTGACATCTTGAATTTTAAGCTCTTCGCGACCGCAAACAGGACACTTTGCACAGAGCCCACGACAACTGCTAATGCAAAGCTCCAGTGAATTCCGGCTTTTTGTGCTACAACGACCACCAGCGACGACCGACCATGCAAGATCTGCAGTTTGCTGTACAGCAGTGACAGCCCTCCGTGACTGCCAACGCAAACCTCCAGCAACAACCATCAGTGACGCCTGGCCATCTCTTAGCGCTACAGCGATGACAACAGAGAAATTATGCAGAAGCTGGTCGTGTACTTTGCTACAGATGGTGGTGTATTGCTCTGCACGTGGTGGTGAAGTGTGCCTCAGGGTGTATGTAATGTGCTTAGCTTGGCTGTACACTGTGCTGTGTGTGGTGGTGCACTATGCTGTTTGAGGGGTCTGCTGTGCAGAGTGCAATGGTGCAGTTCATGGTGGTGACAGTTTGGCAAATCCCTTGTATGATGATCGAGAAATACATGTGTGGGATTTTTCAGACTGCTGTATGTGTGCTTTTTGTATCGCTCATTCATTTATTTGGTTTGACGTCTAATAGAGGAGGAGGTGAGCCATAATGTGCCTCTCTGTCCTGTGGTATTAAAATACATAATACATACTTGTAGCTGCAGCATAAAAGGTTATTTAACGTGTAGCAGGATTCTGGGGGAGCATGACACAAGTCTGAAATCTTTTTTTCTGCTTCTGATTCATCTATCCAGAAACATTTAAGGGGCGGGAGGGAGAAGAAGCAGTTAATCTGGATGGCGGTAACTTTGGCTCTTAGTAACATTGGCAGATAATCTTCTTATAAAGCACCTTCTTGCTCGCAGGGACAAGTGATGGAAGGATGTCTTCTCATAAAAAGCACTCACGCAAATGTCATACTTTGCCACAAGACTCTGACACGTCACCAGACGCCCTAATATGCTGTTAGACACCCTCCTCGCGATTACATTCCTCTCACGGCTTCTTGCACACCGCTATGACTACTTGCCAGTTTGCCAGTTACTCTGTTACCCTGAGGCATTTCTGCCAGTCAGAACTACAATAAGGCCTCCACAAACAGGTACTATGTCAAGCCCTAAGTCTATTTCTAATCACAACCCCTCCCTTGTCATCTTCTCAAAGGTGAATCAAAGGGTCACCCACTGAAAACATCCTGAGCGTCACAACCGCCTTTGCTGGCTCGCCTTAGTGATGCAACCAGACAGTAGGATGGGTCCCAATGACTGACACGAGGAAGAAAGAACTTTAAGTAATGCAATTATAGGTATGCAATTAAATCATCTGCTCCTCGTCCACCTCCTTGTTTCAGTCATTTCTACTACGAGGAAAAGTCAAGTTAATGGTAGAGATGAAGCTGATTAGTATCAAAGCATCTATATCAATGAAAGGCAACTCGAAACTGAAATTATGCAACACCCATGCAGAGACTTCTAACAAAACTTTAGACTAAGTTGAGAACTTTCTTCAGAAATTACATCATAGAAGAGCCACAAACACCATAACTTCTCCATTCCCAACAAAGGTGATAAAATTGATCTAAAGTTGAAGGAGCTTTGCAAGTAGCAGCCTTACAAATTTCAAATGAGGAAGGCCTCAGAACCTCCTCCTAAAATGCAAAAATCCTCTTGTAAATTGACTTTCCTACCTTTCTGGCTAAGTAAACTGTCTTACATTCTAGGTTGTGTAGTGCGATACTTAATGTGGCTGTGAAAGGTTTCATCTCTTTCCTACCAGGGACAAAATTCACAGTGATTCAACTTGTCTTAAGTTATTTACTCTATTCAAATAAATCAGTACTCCCTCCTTCCATCAAAGTAATGTAACAAAACTATATCTGAGCGTTAAAGATTTAGAAAAAAAATCAGGTAGCAATAGAATAAAGCCCTTGCCCCAGGACCAAAGTCACCTCTTCTGGAATAGAGATGAAAAAATACAGGTTGTTTGCCTGACAAATAACCCTTTATCCATTGAAGGTGGTGACAGGAGTTTTTAAAAAGTAAAAACAGAGGTGTCTGTCATGGATGCAGGACAGCATCTTTTCTCACACTCTTCTCTTGCACTCATGCGTAGGTGCAGATACATGCACGCTGCAAGAGTTTGGCAGTCTCTATCATAGACCTGCAGTACCAGACTACGTCTGACATACCGTGAAATGCACTCACACACTTTCTATCCATTTACTAACATCTAGTGTTTAAGTGTCCACTATCTCACTCTTACTCACTTCAAAGTCGAGCAAAGGTGCAGCAACAAAACACAACAAGAGCATCTCTATGGTCCTCACTCACGTCAAAACACTACTACATGGACAGCATGACAGAAACACATCACCCCATCCATAGCACTCCATAATAGTAGCAAGATACCAATCCCTAGACCCAATCCCTGGACCTAAATGTCCATCTCTCTTTCGTATCTCTCTCCATCTAGGTGGCAAGATTCAGGCTTTCCCCTCTTACAGTTGCCTCCAATCCAATGTAAAGGTCCCATGTTATTCTTTAAAAGCAGGGCAGGAGGACCTGAGCAATAAACACAAAATTCTAGCTAATAACGTGACATTCTGCCATTTTTCATCAGTGCTTGTGCCTAATACAGGTATGTTCTATGTAAGTTAATGTGCTCAGCTTGTTTGATTAACAGTTGGAGCACTGACAGAACTCTGTACCGAAGGTACTGGAGTGTTTTATTTTGAACCTGAGTGCCTTACAGACTTAATCGGTCCATTGAGTGTATATTATTACATGTTTTAAACCTGCATGTGCATTTTACCAAAGTATGCATAGGTATTGTATTGGCTCGCATGCTTTGGTACAGCAGAAATAGGTGCCATTTTAGTACACCCTGAGTGTGTTATAGCCATAAAGATACTGTTGCAAGGGTACACTATATGTTTTAAATTGCCTCATTCATCGTACTAATGCAATCAGCCTATATAGCTATATGTATTTTTACTCTGGTCTCTGCTTTGTCGCGTCATATGGCTTTGTATGACCTAATGATCCTACTGACGAAAGGAAACTTGATTTGATAGAGTGTAGTAGGATGATTGTTTCGCTCTTGTATTTTAATAACTGCTGTGTGATTAGACTATCCTGCTTTGATTCTAGTATGATGAATTTGTAGGCTGGAGAATAATAGATAATTTAGAGAATCATAAGAATTGGTCACAAGCTGCTTTTATGTCAGTATGTTTGTGAGATTGTTTTAATATGATAATGTTTGTTGTGAATGTTTAAGGCAGGTGTCTCCAACCTTTAACATAATAAGAACTACTTCTATTCAAATGAAATCACCCGAGCTACTAATACTGTTAGTGTTGACTACATCAGACAGGTATAGATTAATGGTCAACATAAGCAAGATTAGCAGCAGTGACCTTCTCAATCCAGGGTTGCTAGCAGTAATCCAAAAATGTATTTGTAAATTCGAGATGCCGCTACATGGTTAATACCTAACAGCGATAACTGCAATGCCAGTGACACCAATGTACTAATAATCATTAGTCTCCAATTTTATAAATCAGTCAGACGTTAGATTTAAATATATTTTGGAAATTGTGAGTTCTTAAAATACACACATTTTCATCTCAAACACACAGTTTTCTATTTTGATATACATACATATAAATTCAACCAAACAAAAGCCTCTAATTTAATAGGCTGGGTTGCATACAGGAGAGCTACTCACAGGTAGCTGGAGAGCTACAAGTAGCTCATGAGCTACCGGTTGGAGAAGCCTGGTTTATGGCATAACTGCTGAAACAATAAACTAATGAACACTGCCACCAAATTCCACCATAAAACATACAATAGGACAGTTGTATCCTCAAAGAATTGCTGTGTCACCACTTACCCTGTACTGTCGTCATACACCATAGAATTGGCAGCTTCGCAATGGCCTTTTCTCCATAGCACTGCACTACCGTGCAATGGCCCCACATTGCCACTGCACACAACCACTCTACCAAACCCATAGTGTTTCTACCATCCCCACCGGTATACTTAACATAGTACTGGGATGATGCCCAGTCCTGAATAATGAATAAGATCCTCTCCAAGTATCGCCCCATCTCCCTCCTCCCTTTCCCTGCCAAGGTCGCCGAGAAACTAGTCAACACCCGCCTATCCCACTACCTCGAAGAAAACAACACCCTTGACCCCTCACAATCCGGGTTCCGCAAGAACCACAGCACAGAAACCGCCCACATCGCATGCACTGACGAAATTAGGACCAAAGTCGACAAAGGCGAGACGGTCGCACTCATCCTCCTAGACCTCTCCGCAGCCTTTGACACGGTCTACCACCAAACACTCCGCACACGCCTCCACAATATAGGAATTTGCCACAAAGCCTTAGACTGGCTCACCTCCTTCCTCACTGACTGGACCCAGAGAGTCCGCCTCCTACCTTTCCACTCCACCACCACCAAGATCATCTGCGGAGTCCCCCAAGGGTCCTCTCTCAGCCCCACACTCTTCAACATTTACATGATCCCCCTAGCCAACATCCTTCAATCACACGGAATCCCTATCCTCTCCTACGCAGATGACACCCAACTCATCCTCTCCCTCACCCGTGACCCCACCACGGCCAAAACCAACCTACACGCAGCTCTCCTCGAGACCGCCAACTGGATGACAACTAACCACCTCAAGCTTAACTCCAACAAAACCGAGATCATCATCTTCCGCCCTAACAAAACTGTATGGGACAAACTCCTGGTGGCCCACCGCCCTAGGACCCGCACCCATCCCCTCAAACCACGCACGCAACCTCTGCATCTTCCTGGACCCCTCCCTCTCCATGACACAGCAAATCAATGCTCTAACCTCCTCCTGCTTCCACACACTCCGCACTCTAAAAAAAAAAAAAATCCTTCAAATGGATTCCGCCAGAGACCAGGAAGACAGTCACCCATGCACTCATCAGCAGCAGACTAGGCTACGGTAACGCCCTATATGCCGGCACCTCACTCATACTCACTTGCAAACTCCAGGGAATCCAGAACACAGCTGCAAGCCTCGTCCTTGGCCTCCCCCGCCACGAACGAATCTCACCACACCTCAAAACCCTTCACTGGCTCCCCATAAACGAGAGAATCCCATTCAAGATCCTCATCCACGCACACAAATCCCTCCACAACACCGGCCCGACTTACCTCAACGAAAGAGTGAACTTCCACACTCCCACCCGCAACCTCCGATCAGCCAAACTCGCCCTAGCCACAGTCCCCCGCATTCAACGCATCACCACAGGAGGCAGGTCCTTCTCCTACCTCACCCCAAAACCTGGAACTCCCTCCCCACCAACCTCCGCAAAACCAAAGACCTCCTGCTCTTCAGAAAGAACCTCAAAACATGGTTGTTTGAACAGTGACCCTCCTGCCCCCCCCCCCCCGCACCTTGAAACCCTCACAGGTGAGTAGCACGCTTTATAAAATAAAATTTGATTGATTGATTGAATGCTTTGGCATGATGGTGGTAATTCTTTACAATATTTTGGACATTCAATGAAGATGCACTTTCACTGAGAAACTAACCAGGTTGACTTTAATAGTTCTTCGCTGGGAGCTGCTGCAGGTCGAGCTTTAAATATAGGTAGTAAAACAAAACAATGAAGGCAGAGTGTATTGCAATTCTTAGATTTTACATGTGCCTACTCAAATGGATTATTGTGGAGGCAGTGAAAGCTCACATATTTAGTAATTCTATCTTTAAAGGAAGGCCTGCTCATTCAGAGTTCTCAAGTTTTGAAAAATTAAAGAATATTGATGATCCCCTAGCAGGAGGGGCGCACCGGGGTTTGTTGAAACCGGCTCTCCCCTTAGTTGAAGCCTGGTGGAGAGCTGCTCCAGTGGCAGGGAGGCATCCAGCAGGCTGTACAGCTCCCAGAGGTGGATTTGTATACAATGGATGTGTAACTTTGCCTGGAGTGAGTGAGAGCTAAAGTTACAGGTGTTTGTGTCTGCCTGGGGTGAGTGGGAGCTGAACTTACAGATGTGTGAGTCTGTCTGGAGTGAGACCTGAAGTTACAGTTGTGTACCTCTGCCTGGAGTGAGTGAGAGCTGAAGTTACAGATGTGTAACTCTGTCTGGAGTGAGTGAGAGCTGAAGTTACAGATGTGCAACTCTGCCTGGAGTGAGTGAGAGCTAGTTACAGGTGTGTGCGTCTGCCTGGGGTGAGTGGGTGCTGAAGTTACAGATGTGTGAATCTGTCTGGAGTGAGACCTGAACTTACAGATGTGTAACTCTGCCTGGAGTGAGAGCTGAAGTTACAGATGTGTAACAGTCTGGAGTGAGAGCTAAAGTTACAGTTGGTGTGTTTGCCTGGGGTGAGTGGGAGCTGAACTTACAGATGTGTGAGTCTGTCTGGAGTGAGACCTGAAGTTACAGTTGTGTACCTCTGCCTGGAGTGAGTGAGAGCTGAAGTTACAGATGTGTAACTCTGTCTGGAGTGAGTGAGAGCTGAAGTTACAGATGTGCAACTCTGCCTGGAGTGAGTGAGAGCTAGTTACAGGTGTGTGCGTCTGCCTGGGGTGAGTGGGTGCTGAAGTTACAGATGTGTGAATCTGTCTGGAGTGAGACCTGAACTTACAGATGTGTAACTCTGCCTGGAGTGAGAGCTGAAGTTACAGATGTGTAACAGTCTGGAGTGAGAGCTAAAGTTACAGTTGGTGTGTTTGCCTGGGGTGAGTGGGAGCTGAACTTACAGATGTGTAACTCTGCCTGGAGTGAGAGTTGAAGTTACAGATGTGTAACTGTCTGGAGTGAGAGCTAAATTTACAGTTGGTGTGTTTGCCTGGGGTAAGTGGGAGCTGAACTTACAGATGTGTGAGTCTGTCTGGAGTGAGAGTTGAAGTTACAGATGTGTAACTGCCTGGAGTGAGTGGGAGCTGAACAAGATGTGTGAGTCTGACTGACAATGACTGAGAGCTGAAGTTACAGATGTGTAAGTCTGCCTGGAGGGAGTGAGACCTAAGGCCGCCGTGTGTTCGCACGTGATACTATTGCACGTGTTTAAATCCCGTTTAAAGCCCCGAATGATGCTGCCTGCAGCAGGTGGACCGGCCAGTGGTTGCCGCGTCCGTTTTCTATCTCGCTGCCCGCACTCGGAGTTCGCGCTCTCTGCTGCAGCGCGCGGTCTGCGCGTGCTCTGAGGAGTGATATTTCGGACGTTGCGCACGCGTAACGTCACGGTGACGTCACCTGGTCTCCAATTGGTGGATCTGGCAGCGAGCGAGCTGTGTGTTTGTAGTCTCGCGCACCTGCCTCGTCTCTTCACAAAGCTGACCTTTGACCCCGCGGCCTCACCTGCAGACCGGAGCCATGTCCCAGCCGGGCCCAGAGAAGGTGAGGGAGGGTCGGGGCTGGAGGCCGGAAGGGGCGGCCTGATGGGAGCGCGAGAAGCTGCGGAGGGATTGCTGTGATGGGGATGACGAGCTGTGAGGAGAGAGGAGCTGTGGGGAAGAGAGAGGGGGTGAAGGGGTTTGGTGGGAGCTGTGAGGGCCGAGAGGAGGCGGAAGTGAGGAGCTGTGAGGGACTGTGGAGCCGTGAGGAGATGTGGGGGAGTGATGAGCCGTGAAGGGGGGCGGGGGGCTGAGGTGCTGTGGGTGAGTGAGGCGGGGGGGGGGGAGCTGTGAGGGGAGAGAGAACCTGTGGGGGGGGAGTGAGGACCTGTGGAGGAGTGAGAAGGTGTGTTGGGAGCTGTGGGGAAGTGATGAGCCGTAAAGGGGGACTGGGCACCTGTAAGGGGGGACTGAAGAGCTGTGAGGGGGAAAGGACCCGTGTGGAGGGGGTTGAGGCCCTGTTTGGGGGGGAGGGGGGTGAGAGAATCTGTGGGGGGAGTGAGGACCTGTGGTGGGGGGGAGAGAGAATCTGTGGGGGGGAATGAGGACCTGTGGGGGGTGAGAAGGTGTTTTGGGAGCTGTGGGAGAGTGGTGAGCCGTGAAGGGGGGGGGGGGGAAGCTGCGGTGGGAGTGAGGACCTGTGGTGGGGGGGGGGGGGGGTGAGAGGAGCTGTAAGGGGAGAGAGAACCTGTGGGGGGTGAGAAGGTGTGTGGGGAAGTGATGAGCCGTGAAGGGGGGGCGGGGGGTAGCTGAGAGGAGCTGTAAAGGGGGAGTGAGGACCTGTGTGGGGCGGTGGTGAGAGAAGCTGTGGGGGAGAGAGAACCTGTGGGGGTGTGAGAAGGTGTTTTGGGAGCTGTGGGAGAGTGGTGAGCCGTGAAGGGGGGGGGGGAAGCTGCGGTGGGAGTGAGGACCTGTGGTGGGGGGGGGGTGAGAGGAGCTGTAAGGGGAGAGAGAATCTGTGGGGGGTGAGAAGGTGTGTGGGGAAGTGATGAGCCGTGAAGGGGGGGCGGGGGGCAGCTGAGAGGAGCTGTGAGGGGAGAGAGGACCTGTGGGGGTGTGAGGACCTGTGGGGGAGTGAGGACCTGTGGGGGTGTGAGAAGGTGTTTTGGGAGCTGTGGGAGAGTGGTGAGCCGTGAAGGGGGGGGGGGAGGGAAGCTGCGGTGGGAGTGAGGACCTGTGGGGGGAGATGCTGTGAGGGGGGAGTGAGGACCTGTGGTGGGGGTGAGAGGAGCTGTGAGGGGAGAGAGAGAACCTGTGGGGGAGTCAGAAGGTGTGTTGGGATTTGTGGGGGAGTGATGAGTCCTGAAGGGGGATTAAGGAGCTGTGGGACACTGAGGAACTGAGAAGGAAGTTGTGGGGGGAGTGAGGAGCTGTGAGAGAAGCTGTAGGGGCAGTGAGGAGGGACTGAGGATCTGTGAGGAGCAGTGAGTTCAGTGCACAGGGACACGCCTCTGTCTGACTTTGGGCTGCGGTGCTCTATACATTATAGCTGTGTGGCAGAGTAGGAGATTGAGCTCTTGGCCTTTAGGCTTGTGTGCCTCAGACCCCGAGTCCCTCGTGTGTAGCACACGGACGGGGACAGTCTGTGAGGGGATGTTGGTACAGATGAACTCAAATATCACCTCACCCGGCTCTGGTCCACAGCCTAAGGCATAAAGATGTGGGTAAGCCCCCTCCCCTGACCCCACTGAAGGTCTTCCGTCCCCTGCGAGTAGGCTCTTCCCACCTCTATAGCTGGAGCTCTATTGGACATCTGAGGCATGAGAGTCCGGCTCAACCCACCCTTTCTTCTGCTTCTGATCCCATTGGAGCCTTTACATTCTCATCTCCGCTTAATACTGCCCCCACCCCATATGACCAGTGCCCCTTCAGCCTAGCATGTTTATTCATCCAAATTGAAGAGCACCCCCTCTGGGGGTTGTCCTTTGTCTTACATCGCACCCAAGACATGGAACAACCTCCCTCAACACATCAGAGCCTCTTCCTCACTTCTTGAGCTCCACAAGAAGCTGAAGACCTGGCTCTCTTATATAAGCACTTTGGGGGCCATACATCTGCACAATTGCTTGGATAACCTGCTGCGTGATTATTGCGCTGTACAAATCAATGTACTATTAAAGGCAGGTTCTTGAACACACACCTTATACCTGGCATGTTGGAGCGCACACTGACCTCACACAGTCAATCACTTTGGAGCCAGATACAAGCTCAAATATTGCCTTCCTTTCTGTGGAGTTTTTTTTTCTTTCTTTTCTCTCCTAATTAAGTCATGTCATGGGCAGTGAACTTTGGGAGTGGATTCCATGGTGTCGTACCAAACTCCCTTTTTCACGCTGCCATCGACAAAAATAAACAACAATTATAGGTAATCTCTCCTGGCTGGGTGCTAATATGCAGCAGTTGTGAACAGACTCTTCCTAAAGCATGTGCAGTTGCAGATGTGACCGAAGCCTGTCAGTCAACAGCACAAACCACCTGTGGTTTGCCAGCAGCCAGTGAAGGTTAGCAAGCCACTTCTAAGGTGATGTAACATGTGGCCATGTAGTGCTCTCTGCCCCTCTATCTGGAACTCCTGTAGGCATGAGAGTAAGGCATCTGTACTCTGTCCCTTCAATGACTCTGTGAAAGAGACATTAATGACATATATAGGCAGATACTTAGGGAAATATCCAGCGCGTGATTCACTTATTCTTGTGGTACGGTGTAACTTTCCTGGGTTTTTTTGCATAATTAAAGTATGTGGAATATTTAAGTGATACCTTAAAACATAATTGTACATTATGTTTATTGTTTTAAGGGCACCGTAACTAGAGGAAGACTAGCAGAACTGCCGTGGCTGAAAAGGGAATTAATTGAGAACTGTGTCTTTTTGTTTTTTTTAAATTTAATGTGGCAGCATGTAGACGGTTGCATATGCTGGGGCCATTAGGATGATGGAGCACCGGGGGACCCAATTATGTTGAGTAATTTATGCAGTAAGAAACGACAAATTATGCACCTATACAGTGCATTAAGAGGCACAATTATTGTCATTTTACTCAAACGTAATGCTGTCTAGGAATACGTTTTGCCTCGGTATCAGCAGCTAAAAGGTGGTTGGTTTTCACATGATGTTTTTTTTTTTTTTTTAAGTCCTAAAATTATGCAGTAGATGGCGGGTTATGTTTAAAAGCTACAGAAAGCCCAGTATTGCGGTGAAAACTCTGCAGCACATAATTCCAATGGCCCCATTTATAGTAATTCACATCAGAGCACTTGTTCTTTTAAAAGTTGCTTTACATTTAAATTTGAAGACTATAAAATCATTTGATAGAAAAGAAAATCTGAATTTCGCTTGAGATTCACTTTGTGATTTCTGAAGAGAATGGGCTGTTTTTCAACTACTCAAGAATCCAGAGGTAAGGGTGTCTGCTTGTATGCATAGTATAAAGTATCGTGTAACAACTTAGCTGATGATATATGCATTTTGTTTTTCATTCCAGGCAGAATTTACATTCTATGATGTTGCTGCCCGTTTCTCAGACGATGAGTGGAAGCTTTTGCACGAGTGGCAGAAGGAACTGTACAATAATGTGATGAAGGAAATTCAGGAGGCTTTGTATTCACTTGGTAAGATTAGCCTATCTTTAAAATCGGGAAAAATGTCAAGTAACCAACATGAATCCACAGTTTTTTTTTTTTTTGTGTAAAGGATTTTATATAATTTGTGTGGTTTGTTTCTAGGAGGTGTTTTTTTTTTTTTTTGTAAGTGCATTTATATAGTGCTTACTATCTCAAACAGAACGGTTTTTTTTTTTTTTTATACTATTGCTCAATCCCTTCTCAAAACGTTTTTAAAGTATGAGACAATCTTTAAAGCTGATTAGAAGTGTTACGTTTTTTAGTACAGAAGTACAGGAGGGCCGCAATCCCAATTCCAGATAAAATCCATAAATCCTAAAGTGAGTATTCTGAGTCTTCTCACTGGACTGGGTAAAAACTACTGGGATTTGGAGGTACCCGGTTCTTTTTCCCTAATTCTGGAGAGAAAAAGGATTACATTTTCCAACTTGTCTGAGCTGGCAAAAGGGCCATAGTGGTTTGGGGTGCTTGCAAGCTGGGGGATTAAGACAGGCTTCAGAATGTCTAAGGAAGAGCAGTGATGTTCCCCCACTCGGCTTGTTGCTGCAGGGGTCAGGCGGGGGCTATGCTGTGCTGCTGTTCGCAGCCTCTTCACTCCAGCAAGAAAGAGAGGTCAAATGTCTCATCGCCCTGAATTATCGTGTCTGGAGTTTGCGAGCCTGATAATACCGGGCACAGAGACACTTAGAATTATGGGTGGTGGAATTTAACCCGGAGGTGTCACTGCATTTGAAATTCCCCCACTCATAATGAGGCTAAAGAATCTGAAAGCACAGACCGAAAAATACAGATGATTTTTATGAACATATGCTGCAAAATGTAATATGCAATTCAAGGACAGTCTTTCCAGTGTGAAAATTGGCTGGGGTGCTGATTAGGGTAGGCATAATTGCGTAATAATGCAAAAATGCACCAAAATTTAGTGAGTATACACTGAATTTCCTGAGTTGCGCAACCCAACATTTTGTGCCGTTTTCTTAACTCAAAAAGCACCATAAGGTCCCAAGTGGACCTGAGGATACATTTTATGCTAAGGAAATAATGCTAAATGCAATAGAATATGAATCACAGTAGCCACTTGCTAAGTTTGTTGTTCCTGTGCACCTGCTATAAGATTGTTGTGCCAAATTACTCACAATTGCTCAAATACGCAGAATTGCATAGTGGTAATTTTGCGTCAAAAGAGTGATCCAAAATTACTCCAGCGTAATGAAAATGTATCCCAGGCCTAGTGTGATATGGGTTCACCTGGAAATAATGAACAATTTGTGGCTATGATTTGCAGTCGGGCATGCACGTCCTTTTCATGAACCGATAACCATTTTGAAAGGTTTCTTTTAAATACTTGCAAAGAAGACATTCCTTGAACTTTTTTTTCAGATTGTGGATTTGTACGCTGCAGAAGCTGTGATAGGAATTTTTGATGATCACCTACGGGGAACACAGTCTTTAACCGTTTGCCTGGCTGTCCTAGGGTGGTTGACTGTCTCATTTATTTGTCTCAAATCAACTATCCTTCATAAGTAGTGTGAAGTCAGAGTGACATTTCCTTTGTTTTTTAGGCTTAGTATGTGTCTAGAGTTGGTGATTATCTCATGACTGTCTGAAGTTTGTCGCTGTTAGGTTTGTTGTTCTAGTTAAGTAGTGTGAAATGGCGAGCCAATCAGTACAGTATGTTGAGTTCGTATGATGTAATGAGGTGGGTACAAATTAGGAGGTCAAGGTGTTGCCTTTTTTGCGTTGGAAAAAAGAGAAGTTGATAGTCATTTAATAAGTATAACACTTATTCTTTAGAGTTGTTGCTTGGAATATCAAAATCTCCTAGTAGAACATTGAGGGAGTGGTGTGTCATCATTGAGGTGTTACTGTGCTCGAGGAAGGAAGTGGTAGAATCCTTTCTGTATATGACATTGAAGTGCATCTTGTAAAAAGATGGTGGAGTATTTCGAGTGTTGGTATGTGCAAAAATACTCTGTACTGTAGATAAGAACTGTAATATGGCTGCTGGTGCTCATCTGGCAAAAACGTCTTAAGTGTAGTAGTTAGACCTGGCATATTTTGGTGTGTTTCCCCTGTCTTTGCCTTCTGACCTCCTGTTTTGATGGTATGCTGGACTCTGTTTATCATCATGATGTTTCCATGGTAATACAATATCTTTATCATTATGGGGTTTCAAATATAAAATCGAAATTGACTAACCAATACTAATTAATTCCCAACATAAGGGTTGTTCAGTTCTCTCATAAAGGAAAGATTTGAAATAAAAAAAATAAAAAAAGAGCAATTATCAACAATTTTACAGGAATACATAAACTAGGGGATAGTGTACTTTGTTTCCCTGACCTATTATTATTTCACCCTAGATAGCTGGACAGAATTAGGAAATTAGACACTCACAAAGTCTACTCACTAATTTTTCTGTTAGGAAAACTATCAATATTGGCAACTAGTACCAATAAATAATTGTGAGGATTAATCTAGATAATCTTAGAATAGGTGAGTGATTCTGTCCTCTGGATAATCATACAAATAAAGGTTTTTCTTTAAAAAATGAAGTTTTCTCATGAAAAGATTACAAAAGAGGTATTTTGTTTGTTTCTAGGTGCTTTCAATATAGAGAGATTTCCAGTCCTGATGATGAACCGTTGTTGATTTATGCCTGTATATGAGTTAATTGTGGATTGATGTAAAAATAATTTAGTGACTTCAAGACTCCTGGATTGGAGGAGTCTTTTGGAAGTTCACTGATTGTTGTTTAACCACTTTTTTGTATGTATTGTACATAACACTGGCACTTTATGCACCACAATATTCACCTTCACTATGTTTTTATTTTAGGAGTACTTTATATTTAAAAACTATAAAAAAATATTTGTTTTTGAACAAAAAGGTCATACCGAATGATTTTGCAAAGAAATAAAATATGAACTAACTTAAGGATACCATATTGAGTAAAAAGGGTTCCTTTGCTTGATAAATTAATTTTGCTGTGTAAGTCAAGGCACATACTTCCCCTTTCTTGACCAAAAATTGTGTTGATTACTTTTTTAGAAAGTGGGCATTTTCTTGCTTCAACCATTCTGTGCCTCTGCCTGCTTGTGTATTCCGAGTCTGGGTCAGACTGACAGTTGGGCTGTTGTGAATTTCCTCTATACCAGTGGTTTTCAAACTTTTTAATGCTGCGAAAAAGAAAATAAAATCATCGACCCCCCCCCCCCCAATAATTTTTTCCCAATTATTCTTTTAAGTTGGCAATGTGTAAACCTGTCTAGACATATTTAAACATTGCAGTTAAGTTCTGTTACCTTTCTAAAAATGCAAAAAAAAAACTGTTTTCTACTTGAAACAAAGCACTGGTAGCTGTATAATGTATCTTTTGGCCAGAGCCTGCCCCTCCCCCCAGGTTTGCCTGAGGTTGATGCTTCTTCCTTTAAAAGAGCATAGACTGGACTTTGCTGTGTATCCTGCTTGTGGAATTTCATGAAGGGCTTGGAGTAGAGCTTGCCTCCTGTTGGAAGTCTCAGAGTTATCAAATACTTCAGCTTCATCTACCTACAGCACTGGGAACTGTGTGTTTCATGCTGCAACATAGGAAAAACCACTGTGACGCCTTCAAAGATGCTGCTGACAGCACTGTGACCTCATGACACAACACAGAGCCGCGCCCCACGTCGTACCGCAACTCGGGTCTCATCGCCACCTGACCGTCACAAAGCGCCTGCTTGCACGTGACCTGTGTGCTCTGCATCGCCTTGCTCGCACCGCAGCCTTGGCGTCCCTGCCGCTGCCTGCACTGTGGCCTGTGGACACCGCTCATGAGGTACACAAAGCGCTGTTCTGTCCCACACCGCAGCCCCGATCCACTGATGCCATCTACTCCAGCATCAACATATGCCCCTGTCTGCACTGCAACCTGTGGGCGATGCACAGAGGCCACCCTATGCTGCACAGCTGCCTTCGGCCTACCAACGACAGAGATTCAGCAATGAATCCGTGACTGCCTGCACCGTCACCTGGAGACACTGCAGCTCTGGTCTCACTGATGCTGCACAGAACCGGCAGAACAGATTGCTGTTTTGGTGTGATGGGGACATGGGTCCGTTGGGGACCCTGAGTGGATGGCCCGCATGATTGTCGGAGTGGTTGGAAAAGATGCAGAGCTCACATTACGTGGCAGGCTTAGGAGAAGGAGAATGCAGTAAATGGTGTCTAACTCTGATCTGCTTGTCATATATGCAGCACCCGGAGAAAAGACCCTTCATTCTTTGATCAGCCCAGTTGTACTGGGCTGTGCAGGGTGAGTAGGTGACTGTACTATTAATACTGGGCCTCTAAAAACTGAGGTGCTTGACAGAAACTCCAGAGTGGGGGCTGGTATGTATTCTCTTGCTATGCTTTCTGCGCATGAGAACCAGTAAGCAGGTGAAGTGAGAGGTGGAAAACTTGAGTAAATCTCAGCCAGTGGTAATGAGCCGGGAGCTGTAGTCAATCACATTTCGATCACTATACTACTTTAGAGTAAATGGGCTTTTGGCTGAAATGTCACTGGAGTCCATGGAGAAAGTAAGGGGCATTTGGGTCAAGAGAAGCTCGGTGTGGTTGTGCTTCAGACTTGAGTAGTGTCTTCGGCTCTGTACCAGAGGATTTAAATTCATTCACTTTGGTTTGTTTACCATGCAGCACAGTTCATCGTACCATCACACCTTCAGAGGGTGATTGTGTCATAAAGTTCAAAATATTCCAGAGAGTCCTGTGGTACAGCAGGGAAACAGTGTGGTACCTGATTGGATGTGTGGAAGAAACCCTGATAATTGATGCTCTTACAAGTAAGGAGAAGGGCTTTGGATGCCATGTGGTGATTATACTAGTATTCAGTAGCTGTTATGCAGATCACAAAAGTAAAACCCATTCAGATGCTATTTCCCGTCTGTGTATTCACGTTGGCTTAGGAAATTATTTATTGTGAGAGACTAGCAAAATGATTCTTGACTTGTACCGTGAGTTACTAAGCTTTGAATTGATTCAGAAGATGGCCCATTAACTCAAATCATAAAATAATTTATTTACAAGAATATATCTTATAGAAACATAAACATTTGGGATATTAAGTTAATTAAAAAAAAAAAAAACTTAGTACACAAACAGCTAATTAAGTGAAATAACCAAATTCAAATGAATCATTAAAGCACCTGTTTATGCTGTGTGTTAGTTAAAAAAAAAAAAAAAAAAAAAATCACTTTATTGAATTTCATTAGGGTTTAAACACAAACATGATTAATTGGGCATATGCTGTCTTTGGTTTCCCAATTCCACTCTCTCACGCCCCATATAAAGCAGCAATTTAAAAAAAGCAGATACAAAAAGAGAGACTCATTAGCGCACCCTTCCACTTCCAAAAAGCAAAGTGAATCCGAGTGGAGCATCATATAGCCATTAGTACCTGAAGAATGATACCAATCGGAGGGGAATTATTGTAAATGGGACACACCGTCTGTGAGTGTGAAACATAGATGTCCATATGCCCATTTGCTGCAGGATGGGCATTTGGAGGTCCTACTCAATCGAGTGAAGGTTTTGGTGGCATCCAGGAAGTCTGACACCACGGCCAAGTCGTGGTCTATATTCTGCAATACTGCGAATAGTGTATGCAGATTAGAAGAAGTGGACCATCCAGAAATAAAACCTGACTGATCTGGGAGAACTAACAATGGCGTGAGGAGGGATAAGCGATTGGCAAATGCTTTAGCTAAGATTTTAAAATTGCAGTTAATAATAGAAAGGGGCCTGTGGGACCCGCCCAGATCAGGAGGTTTAAGCAGTTTTATAATCGGTGCCTCGCGCATAGTGGGATGTAGCCAACACTCCTGTTTCACCTCGTGAAAAACCCCCAATTGCACTGGAGCCAAAAGGTCCAACTATGTTTAATAGACTTACCTGCCTGCAATTGCGGTATCACTTCCCAGATTTCATCAACTTTAAGATCCTGAGCTAGAAACTCCGTGCTGAGCCAGCCCAGAGGCACATCATCTAGTTAGGACTCCACATCAACGAGATCTCTCATCCCATACAGTGCAGACTGGTAATACAGATTCCTAGTTCCTGGTGAACAAATCAGTGATTTCAAGCCTAAACCTCTCCCCGAACTGATGATTTAGTAAGGAGCGCGGGGAAAAGCACCAGTTTATGCTGAGAAGAATCTTGGTCGGTACGGATAGGAAAAGTAGTAGAACAGGAGAGTCATCCAAACGCGTATAAGCAAGATGCACCACATGCTGAACCCAGGCCCCACCCCTCGGGAAATCAATCAATAATGCAATTGAGACCAGCTGCCGTGATCCCCGGAGTCAAAAGTGCCTTGCTTTACGAGTGGATGCTGTAAATTCTAAATGTCAAGTAGGTTGTGGTCTTTAGCTTGCGGGAGGCAACAAAGCGGGTAAGTGGGTGGTACATGAGAGCGATCAAAATCGCTTCCCCCAACACTGGCCCTATGGAAGTGATCTGACCCCACCATCCATCAAAGAACTTGGGATCATCTGTATTCTGGTCGTAGCAATTGACATTCACAATGCCATGGGACAACAACTTCCTCCACATGATCGTGTAGGGACCCAGTGTGTCACATAAGGAACCCTGTGGAACTGCTTATGAGAGTAACTGTCCTACGTGCATATGTGGAGTAGGTAGAAAAAGTTGTACGCATTCCATTTATTCACAAAAGTGTAGCCAGTGGTAGTGCCCCGGTGTGTCTGTAACAGAGCAATGTGAATGCCAGGTCTACAAAGGTAAGACGTATATAACTGAGCTTCTGCAGTTCACCCAACCCCCTTATATTTCATGTAATGGCATTTGTAAGGCGTGATGGATGGGCGTAGTCATCAATGTGTTGGTCATGCTACTGTGGTGGAAAGCAAAGGATTTGTTATACGAGGTATGAGAGTATGAGGGCCAAGACAGCAGTATTGCATTGCGACCATTCTGGAGCATTCAGCACGGAAAACAAACACAATCGACCTCCCCATATCTTGCCTCCCTGCCTCTCTCCCACTGACAGCTGAATTTCCTCAAGAAGATTTTCCCTCCCCAAACACAACCTGTAAAACAATAACGGTAATAGAAATCTCCCAAAAAAGGGAGCTAGAGGAGGGGCAATAAACCATCCTTGCAGTAAGAGGTAACCTATGGGGTGCAGCCAGATACTCAGCTGGGTACATCCTTGGCAAAGGTCCTGAACAAAGCATAGGTGTCCAGGGAAAATCAGTACAAACCTCTATGAACAGAAAGTATATGTTACATGCATGATCAAGCTAGAAAACAAAAAACAGAATAAAAAAGTCAGAACAATTCTTAGAAACTAGTAGTTATTCTGTATTTAGGGTCTTATCGCATAGGGTCACATTGAGGGACAAGTCATCCCACGTCAGCATCGAGTGAGGCTGGATGGGATGGTCCCAACAGACACGTCCTCTTGGCCCTTGAGATATGTCTGTGCAGGAAGTCCGACACCTGCTGTGGGTTGGTGAAGATGTGGTCTTTGCCATGACATGTGATCTTAAGGCTCGCCAGGTAAAGCATGGCATATGGAATTGCCGGAGCTTTGGCTTGACAGGGATGAACTTACGACTGGCCTTCTGCAGTGTGAAAAAAAATGTTTCCCTTACAAAGAAAAAGAGAAGAAAAAAGGTATTACACAAATATGATGACTGTTTCACTGTGCAAAATATTGCAGCAAAAGTTTAGTAAATTCCTTAGAGTTGTAAATATTTATGCATGTGGGTGTGGATTTTCGAATACCTTTATGAAACGTTCTAATTGTGTCCTCAACATCCACACCTATGTATTGCGTGCTTTGTGTTCTGTGTATATTTCTGTATATACTGTGCATGTTAGGTTTTTTCACTCTATCGCTACCCCTACTATTTGCATTTTTACTATCTCCACATCAATAATGGTGTCTATATTATCAGATCTAGATTGATTTTTATTATTGTTGGGAATGCCTAATTGTGAATTGGATTATTCAGATATTTCTACGTAAAACAATATTCTGAGAACTGATGAAAGAATGGGGTTTGTTAGACACCTTCCATTATGGTAACATTTCTGCTAATGTAGGCCACTTTTATAAGGAATTGCATTATTAATTATATTCTTTTTCATTTTGAAACAGGCCCGCTAATTGCCATCTCAGTCTTCTCGTTAAGAGCTAAGGGAAAGGAAGAGCTGTATTCCACGAACAAGCAAGACTCTGAGGGAAGCCATAGTACTAATCCATCCCCAAGTGAGTGATAAGAGGCCTGACGGATCAGGACCTAAAACTGTTCCTGCCATAGTTTAATAGGTTTGTTAGCAGACACATTCACCAACATGTATTAGATACATACATGTGCATTTGTTTTACATATGAATATTGCGACAAACGCCTGTCCGAGCAGAGGATCTGGCACATTATTTTAACACACATATAAGCATGTACATGACATGCACCATATGTTTATATGCACACGTGCCTTAGAGTAATGAGGATGGAAGTCAATGCTGCCTGAGCAGCAATTGGTTCTGAAAGATTTTCAAACACAGCAGCAAATGCTCTTGTAATCAGTTTATAAATTGATGGCTCTGTGCTCTTGCATGTCATACCGCTGTTCTCTTGAAATGAGACTTGTCATTAGGTGAGCTGCTTCTTTTTGTGGGGGTTTAAGTCTCTGATGACGAAATTTACTTATGCACCAGTAGATGCAGTTGTACTCCGATAAAACTAAGACATCTATCCTGTGTACTCTTTTTGGCTAAGTAATTGGAGTGCAGTGACCAGAGGTGGGAATAGTCATCCTTGACCAGAGTTGAGATTTACATTTTGGTCATGTATGGTGACCTGGGCGTATGTTGTTCTTTAACAGTTACTGTAAGGAAATGCCTCCTTGGCATGGTTACCCCCTGAATTTTTGCCTTTACTGATGCTAAGTTTTGATTTGAAAGTGTGCTGAGGCCTGCTAACCAGGCCCCAGCGTTCTTTCCCTAACCTGTACTTTTGTTTCCACAATTGGCCCACCCTGGCATCCAGGTAAGTCCCTTGTAACTGGTACCCCTGGTACCAAGGGCCCTGATGCCAGGGAAGGTCTCTAAGGGCTGCAGCATATCTTATGCCACCCTGAGGACCCCTCACTCAGCACACACACTGCTTGCCAGCTTGTGTGTGCTAGTGAGGACAAAACGACTAAGTCGACATGGCACTCCCCTCAGGGTGCTATGCCAACCTCACACTGCCTATGTAGTGTAGATAAGTCACCCCTCTAGCAGGCCTTAGAGCCCTAAGGCAGGGTGCACTATACCATAGGTGAGGGCATAAGTGCATGAGCACTATGCCCCTACAGTGTCTAAGCAAAACCTTAGACATTGTAAGTGCAGGGTAGCCATAAGAGTATATGGTCTGGGAGTCTGTCATGCACAAACTCCACAACACCATAATGGCTACACTGAAAACTGGGAAGTTTGGTATCAAAGTTCTCAGCACAATAAATGCACACTGATGCCAGTGTACATTTTATTGTAACATACACCCCAGAGGGCACCTTAGAGGTGCCCCTGAAACCTTAACCGACTATCTGTGTAGGCTGACTAGTTCTAGCAGCCTGCCACACACCAGACATGTTGCTGGCCACATGGGGAGAGTGCCTTTGTCACTCTGTGGCTAGTAACAAAGCCTGTACTGGGTGGAGGTGCTTCACACCTCCCCCTGCAGGAACTGTAACACCTGGCGGTGTGCCTCAAAGGCTCACACCCTTTGTTACAGCACCCCAGGGCACTCCAGCTAGTGGAGTTGCCCGCCCCCTCCGGCCACGGCCCCACTTTTGGCGGCAAGGCCGTAGGAGATAATGAGAGAAACAAGGAGTCGTCACTGGCCAGTCAGGACAGCCCCTAAGGTGTCCTGAGCTGAGGTGACTCTAACTTTTAGAAATCCTCCATCTTGCAGATGGAGGATTCCCCCAATAGGATTAGGGATGTGCCCCCCTCCCCTCAGGGAGGAGGCACAAAGAGGGTGTACCCACCCTCAGGGCTAGTAGCTATTGGCTACTAACCTCCCAGACCTAAACACGCCCTTAAATTTAGTATTTAAGGGCTCCCCAAAACCTAGGAACTCAGATTTCTGCAACCTAAGAAGAAGACTGCTAAGCTGAAAAACCCTGCAGAGAACACGGAGACACCAACTGCTTTGGCCCCAGCTCTACCGGCCTGTCTCTCCCCCCCTTCTAAGGACACTGCTCCAGCGACGCTTTCACCAAGGACTAGCGACCTCTGAATCCTCTGAGGACTGCCCTGCTTCTAGAAGGACCAAGAACTCCCGAGGACAGCGGGCGTGTTCACCAAAGACTGCAACTTTGAAACAACTTGCGTTTCCCTCCGGAAGCGTGAGATTTAACACTCTGCACCCGACGCCCCCGGCTCGCCTTGTGGAGAACAATCACTTCAGGGAGGACTCCTCGGCGACTGCGAGACCGTGAGAAGCCAGAGTTGCCCCCCTGAGCCCCCACGGTGACGCCAGCAGACGGAATCCCGAGGCTCCCCCTGACTGCGACTGCCTGCTTCTAAGATCCGACACCTGGTAAAGACTGCACCCGCAGCCCCCAGGACCTGAAGGATCCGAACTCCAGTGCAGGAGTGACCCCCAGGAGGCCCCCCCCCCCCCTTGCCTGCCTGCATCGCTGAAGAGACCCCTTGGTCTCCCATTGATTTCAATTGAAAACCAGACGCTTGTTTGCACACTGCACCCGGCCGCCCCGTGCCGCTGAGGGTGTACTTTCTGTGTGGACTTGTGTCCCCCCCGGTGCCCTACAAAACCCCCCTGGTCTGCCCTCCAAAGATGCGAGTACTTACCTGCTGGCAGACTGGAACCGGGGCACCCCCTTCTACATTGAAGCCTATGCGTTTTGGGCACCACTTTGACCTCTGCACCTGACCGGCCCTGAGCTGCTAGTGTGGTAACTTTGGGGTTGCTCTGAACCCCCAACGGTGGGCTACCTTGGACCCAAACTTGAACGTAGGTGGTTTACTTACCTGCAAAAACTAACAAACTCTTACTCCCCTCAGGAACTGTTGAAAATTGCACTGTCTAGTTTTAAAATAGCTATATGTGATTTATGTGAAAAGTGTATATGCTATTTTGCTAATTCAAAGTTCCTAAAGTACCTACCTGCAATACCTTTAATTTGAAGTATTACATGTAAATCTTGAACCTGTGGTTCTTAAAATAAACTAAGAAAATATATTTTTGTATACAAAAACCTATTGGCCTGGAATTGTCTCGGAGTGTCTGTTCCTCATTTATTGCCTGTGTGTGTACAACAAATGTTTAACACTACTCCTTTGATAAGCCTACTGCTCGACCACACTACCACAAAATAGAGCATTGGTATTATCTCTTTTTGTCACTATCTTACCTCTAAGGGGAACCCTTGGACTCTGTGCATACTATTCCTTACTTTGAAATAGTGCATACAGAGCCAACTTCCTACAGCTACCATGAAGAATAATTTTGCATCTGAAGGATTCAGTGCACCTGTTTTGTTACATAAGGAGACTTACTAGAGCCGGGTTCACAGGTTGATTTGAAACTTCCCTTACCAACAACAGACCCTTCTAAAAGAAACATTTTTAATATTGGCTATATAGTAAAATAAGTGACAACGCTAAATTTGTGTGAATTTCTAATAAGGTCCAAACTATCTCATAGCAAAAGGAGAGCCATTTTTTCAGTTGGGTTGTATGGGGTATGTACTTCTGTTTGAACTAAAACTCAGGTAGAATTAATGTAGCCTGTTGGGTTCATTGCCACAGCTGCTAGTTGTAAATTGGCCAGCCTTGTGGACCAACAGACGTTACATGCAAGTCTGTACTGTTGTAAGGGGTATATGTGATAATGCCTTCCTGAACAGTGATATGACCACATAGGCTGCAACAAATGTGGCGGAGTAACTTTTCTGCAAACGTCGGGGTCTGACAGCTGTACTTATGTTTCTAATGGCTGCGCCCACACTGGCACCACTGACAAACTGTGCATTATTTTTTTTATATATATATTTTTTTTTCCAGTCATGGATCGCCAGGGGACCACAAAAGGGGAAAAACTGAACAAAAATTAAAATGACCCTCATAACCTAGGAGAAAAATCACAGGGTGGCCATGTTAAAAATTGTATTGTTGGTTGACTGGGGGTGTGAGCCTGGGACAAGCAGCAACCACAATACTTGTCAAGGTGAGGCACAAGCCAACCCTAAATTAAGTGGTGCTCAGCCCTCTGGCAGCTTGCACAGGCTTAACGTAAAGGCACTACGTAAAGTATTTGTGAACACTTCAAACAGTGGTAAAGTTAAAACACACAAAAAGGATACCACACTAGATTAGAAAAATAGAGGATTTGAGCTGGAGGTATGTACTTTAAAATATTTCTTTGAAAATAGAATCAAAAAGCACAAAGCGCCAGCCATGGCTATCTGATCGTGCCGGACTGGGACAACAGCAAAAGTTCAGGCTGATTGTGTTGGAGAGCGGGCCTGCTACAGGGACCCATTTAGGCCTGCTGAACAAAGTACCTTTAATCCTGGCTTGCTGAGCATTGCAAGGATCTGTGTCGACAATGTCGCACAGCCGAAGCGATGCATCCATTCCGAGATGCAGCAAGGCTGTGATTTGAGGTCCTGCTTCATTGTCTAGGCCAGGGTTCTGCAAAGTCAGTCCTGGAGAGCCGTGTCCAGGCCAGATTTTTAGCATATCCACATTTAGAAAAATGTAGATTTTCCTAGTAATTTATGACGGAAAGTCTTAATTTTATTAAAGACACGGAGGCGAATATTATGCGTTCTTTTCATGCTTTATTTAAATAGCAGCAGTCAAGAAAACTACAACTCCCAGCAGGGTTAGCGACCTCGTAACCAATGGGAGTAAAACTGCAAAGACAACCAGCCAATCACTACATTACATGAACTATAGAGAGTACGCTTGACTGCGCACAGCCCTCTTTTCTTGAGCGAGCAAATTTAGCTAGAAACATAAAACAACAGGTAGATGAGTCCAATAATAGCAAACGCCAAAGAAATCGAACAGAAGTCCTGCAGCACAGCGATGATGCGAACTGTATGAGGATGAATTTGTAGCTCCCGCGAAGGTTGCGATGATACGTCCTGCGACATCCCAATCCATGGTGAGAGGACAGAACCGGTGGAGTCATCCGGAAGCTGGCGGAAGAGCCGGAGTCGCTGGGAGGGAAGAAAAAAGTACATATTAAAAGAAGTACTTGTGGTGGGATAATATTCGCCTCCGTGTCTTTAATAAAATTAAGACTTTCCGTCATAAATTACTAGGAAAAATCTACATTTTATGACCAGACCGGAGGCTCTTATTATGCACGTTTAAAGCTTATCAACAACAATAGAAGCGGCAGATGTAACAGGTTTACAGTAAAAGGTTTTAAACACGTTATCATTGGACCAATCTGCGGACCTGAGAATGTGCTCCAAACTGGAACCCAAGGCAAAAGCCTTGGAGGCCATGGCACCCCTGGCTGAATGAGCCCCAAACACTGAAATATCAATCCCAGCCAGGGACATGATCCATTTGACCCACCGAGCTAAAGTTGCCGAAGACACAGGTTTATGGGGCTTACGAAATGATATTAACAATTGATTAGATGAAGACGTTCTCAGGACCGCAGTCCTTTTTTCATATTCTTTTAAACAAAGACCCTCACAGAGATTTGGTTTATCTGGAAAGAAAGGGTAAAATACTGAATGTAGATTAGTCTTAGTACGTTTGGAGATATGGAACAGAACTCGCGAAGGTAAAAATTGACGGGCGGAAACATCCAAAGGCTTAACGTCCGAAGTTCTCTTCATGGATATTAAACACAGAAGCATAGTAAGTTTAGCAGACAGCATTTTGAGTGTTAGGTTAGAATTGTCCGGCCAATCGACAAGAAAATTCAATACCAGGGAAACATCCCAGAGATGAGAGTACTTGACAGAAGGGGGTCTGGAAAGCTTAACGCCTTTTAGAAGGCGACAGATCAAAGGGTGGGAACCGATAAGAATACCATCTACTAGAGAATGATTAATAGATATTGCCGATCTGTAGAGATTTATTGTCCGATAAGATTTGCCTAGACCCGCCTGGGTGGCTAGGAAGTTAATGATCAAATTGACATCCGCTGAAAAGGGATTGGCACATTGTCCCACACACCAGCTTGACCAAAGAGACCAAGCTGACTCGTATGCTCGTCTTGTACCTGGCGCCCATGCATTGTTGATAAATTCCGTAGCTTCTGACGAAATCGGTAAGGATTGTTGGGAAGACCGGAAACGTACCATGCTGACAGAGTTAGAGAACTGTCTAGGATTAGATTGTGGGGACACCCGAGTGGGTCCAGGAGAAGGGATGGAAAGTTCGGAAGAAGAATTGGAAAGTCTACCGCAAGTTCGAGAAGAGGGGGAAACCAGATCTGTGATTGCCAAAAGGGAGCCAGGAGAACCAAGGACGCCTGTTGCCGTCGGACTTGATTTAGAACTCTGTTGATAAGGATAAAAGGTGGAAAAGCATAGTTGAGACCAGTCTTGAAGAAACGCGTCCGTGGCTAATGCTAGAGGATCTGGACGCCAACTGAAGAAACGGGGAAGCCGAGCGTTGAGTCTGGATGCAAATAGATCTATCTGAAAGGGGCCCCACTTCCTCTCGAGATACCGGAAGACTGAGCGGTGTAACATCCAGTCGCTGGAATCGAATAAATGACGAGAATGCCAGTCTGCAGTGGAGTTCAAGGAGCCTGGAAGGTACTCGGCTATGAGGGAAAACTTGTGAGCCAGACAAAATTCCCAAAGACTCTTGGCCAGTAGCGCCAAAGGTCTGGATCTGGTGCCCCGAGGTGATTGATATACCGTACTGCCGCAATGTTGTCCATGCGAAGCAGGATAGAACATTGAGCTCTGTTTTTTGTAAAGCTTTTGATCGCAAAGGAGCCTGCAAGAAGCTCTAAACAATTTATGTGCAATCTGGACTCCCCTGCGGACCATGTACCGCCAGTCGATATCGCCCCCACACCGGGCGCCCCAGCCTGTGAGACTTGCATCTGATTCTAACACAAGATCTGGCACAGAGGGGAAGATGGACCTGCCGTTCCAGGCCTCTAAATGGGATATCCACCATTGGATTTCTATTCGTGATTCTTGGTCGAGAGCCACGAGGTCGGAAAAAGCCAATCCTCGACGAAGATGAAGAATTTTGAGGCGTTGTAGAGCGCGGTAATGAAGGGGTCCCGGGAAGATGGCCTGAATCGAAGAAGCGAGGAGACCTACCACCCTTGCGAGGGCTCTGAGAGAAATAGAGTCTTTTTGTAGAGTTAAAACAAGCTCCTTTCTGATTGCTGAGATTTTTGCCTGAGGAAGGAGCAAGGAAGCTGACACAGAGTCTATCTGGAAGCCCAGAAACTCTATCTGTTGTGAAGGTATGATTGCTGATTTCTCAAGATTTATCAGGAAGCCCAGATCTGAAAGAAGGGTAGAAGTTAGTTGAAGATGATTCAGAAGGGAAGACTTGTTCTGGTGCATAATCAAAATGTCGTCCAGATAAATGATGAGTCTGATGCCCAACGACCTGAGATAAGCTACCACTGGTTTTAATAGCTTTGTAAAGCACCAGGGAGCCGAAGACAGGCCAAACGGAAGGGAGGAAAAATGAAATGTTTCTGAATTCCACTGGAATTGAAAGAATTTCCTGTGGGAAGGATGTATGGGTATGGTTAGGTATGCGTCTTGGAAGTCCAGTCTGACTAGCCAGTCGAATTGGAGCAAAATATCCCTGAGATGGACGATAGTCTCCATCTTGAAATGACGATAAACCACGAATTGGTTGAAGGCTTTCAGATTGATCACTGGACGAAGTTTCTTGTTCTTTTTGTGAACAAGGAAGATAGAACTGAGGAAACCTGACGGATCCAGACTGCAGTGTTGGATAGCCTTTTTTGTGAAAATAGATTGAATCTCTGCGGAAATTAGAGAAGACATTTCGAGAGAAAACTTTGGAAGAGGAGGGAGAGAGGATTGAAAGGGGGGTGAAAGAAGTTCTATGCGATATCCCTGCACTGTGGAAAGAATCCATGGGTCGGAAGAAATAGATTCCCACTTTTTTTTAAAGAAACGAAGCCGACCTCCCACGGGAAGGCCTGAAAGTTGGTTTACCTTGGTTGTTGGTCGATCTGGAGAAACGTTGGCCGCGACTGCGGAATCCCCTTGAACCCTGGGGGTAAAATTGAGGTTTGAACTCGTGTTGATAGGTGCCATAAGGGTTTGAATATGCTCTGGAGCCTTGGTTCCTGTATGGACGGCCGGTAAAGCGACTCCTACCTCTACCGGCCCGGGCGAAAACCCGCTGATTGAAAACCTTTTTCATCGATTGCTGTGCCTTGTCAATAGACGAGAAAGTTGAAACAAACCGGTTTAGATCCTTGATAAAGGAAGTGCCGAACAGATTACCCTCGGCGTGGACACCGGGGTCCCGAGTGGCCAGATTGGCCAATTTAGGATCCATCTTTAGGAGAAGACCTTTGCGTCTCTCATGAATTATTGCCGAATTAGCATTTCCTAAGAGGCAAAAGGCCCGTTGGATCCATAGCGAGAGATCAGCAGGGTCAATTGACACGTTTTCCATTCTCGCTGTTTCGGCCAGGTCGAAAATCCTCGCTAGAGGGCCTACTACATCCAAGAGTTTATCCTGGCACGTGGTCCAGGCTTTATCCACTCCCTTACGGGGGTCCTTGACATATTTTGTAAAGAATGTGATGAGACTCATCGATAATTGGAGTGGCCGTAATGTTAGAGTCCAACGCTGGCCTGGGGCATTCCGATTTTAATTTGGCCCGAGTCTGTTTATCCAGAGGCAACCGTAAGCGAGAGGAAATATATGCGCCTACGTGATCCAACGGGAGCCATTCCGTTGAATTTGGGTGGTGGATAAGGGATGGGTCGAACATAGGTACGCCCTCGGCGTCCACCACACTAGAAGAGGGTTCGTTTGATGAAATTTTTGTCCTTTTTCGAGGAGGGGAAGAAAGGGAAAATGCCTCATCAGGGTTATCAGACTGGTCTGACATGTCCATATCATCATCATCTGTGTCCAAAATTTTTTCAATCACTAATTTATTTGGCGCTGAAATATGCTTAGCTTTGTTCTTGCATTTTTTGTGAGATGCCGCAATGGGCACCGAAATCCCCTCCTTGGAAGGAGGCCTAGGAGGAATCAAGTCCTCATCCTGGTGTGAGCCAAGCTCACTTGCCTTAAATGCGCCCTTACGTGATTTGTTTGATAATATTTTCCTTTTTCTGCTTTCCCCCGCAGAATGGGCCTTGGCTTTGGACACCATGGACAACACTGAATTTTCGATGTTCTTAGACATCTTATCCATCGTTGCTTTAAAAGCACTTTTCATGGAGGAATGGATAAAATCGCTTATATCTTGTTTGAGCAAATCCTCCTCCTCCCCTGATTCTGACAACGAAGGGGAATTAGAATTCATTATTATCCGTGAACAATTGAACAAAATGAAAGGAAATGGTATAAACGTCAGCAAAAGCTGGGTATTGAAGAGTTGACCAAGGAGCAACACGCTCCCAACCGAAAGGATACACCCCCAGGGGCTGGAAAACACTAATGGGCGGAGACAAGGCGAGTTCGACTGCGGAGCGGGAGACACGGGTATTTTTGAAGGAAGCCGACCGTCGGAGCGACCTGAGGAAGAGGAGCGGGATGCTCAGGTAACGTCCCGTCAGCCGCGCAATGAAGAGCCGAGCGCGCTCCGCTGACAGGACCGAAATAGCTGTTCGAACGCGACGGTTGAGTCGCGTTCGACAGCGGACCAAAATAACTTGTCGGGGAGTGGGGGGGGTGGAAATATAGGCGCGCTGAAAGCGCGCGAAGCTAACCAATCTTGAAATAAGGCAATTATTAAGCACTAAACATAAATATACCAAGCACACAGTAAATAAACGTTAGAATAATTCCTGAGTAAAAGAGAGTACTTATCTCGACTGCGCAGCAGCAAGAAAAGAGGGCTGTGCACAGTCAAGCGTACTCTCTATAGTTCATGTAATGTAGTGATTGGCTGGTTGTCTTTGCAGTTTTACTCCCATTGGTTACGAGGTCGCTAACCCTGCTGGGAGTTGTAGTTTTCTTGACTGCTGCTATTTAAATAAAGCATGAAAAGAACGCATAATAAGAGCCTCCGGTCTTGTCATAAAATTTAGATTTCTGGAACATTTTGTTTTTAAATGTGGATATGCCGAAAACCTGGCATGGACCTGGCTCTCCAGGACCAACTTTGTAGAACCCTGGTCTAGGCCCCTGGCGAGAGGCTTAAGAGTGACTCCACTCAATAGAAAGATGCATAAGAGGAAATACAGTGAATAATAAAAAATAAATAAATAAAAAAAGGCTCACCACGTCCTCATGAATTGCTTTCTACTTGCTGTATGAGAGCCACCAAACCCCAGAAGCCCATTCACATGGTACCAACCTGTACCCAAAAGCTGCCTTAGTGTCAGGCTAGAGGGCTGTCCAAAAAAAACATTTCATGCAATATCCTTACTTTTAATGATTGTTAATGCTTTGAGGCAGCCTCCAGGCAGCATGCACATTATAGAATTACATAGTATGTGCCCAACAGTTGTGCGTTGGTTTATGTAGCCATTGTCTCACGTTCACGTATTTTAACTTCCTGTTCTAACAGGTCCAGTTGTCAATGCTGAGTTTTCGTCAATAGATAATAACACGGATGAAACACATTTCAAGGATGAGCCGGAAGCTGAAGGAAATAGCCCAGGTACGGAAGCACCACACTCTCTTGAGTAAAGAAGAACCCAGCTCTGTCTAGAAACAGGCTTTTTCACCTCGGACTATTCATGCAATAAATTTTTTTTTTTTTTTAAATGCCACTGCCAACACCTTTCTACCTCAGTACTTGCCATTTGCAGCACCCTCCACATCCCATCACAGTCTCAATAGTTGCTAGCTCTGCCCCACTGCACTACAATCTACCCCTCGTCTCTGTTTCTTGGATTCCCTCCAAAGCCGTCCACATCTTCACTAAACTCTGTTTTCCCCACCTTCTGCTAGAACCCCAATGCATTCGAGCCCCACTAACTCTTTTGCTTTGTCTAAGTTCTGCACTAACCTCTCTTGTACCCTGCCTTCCTTCACTACCACCACAGAGCATTTCAGCTACCCCACTCAAATATGTCTAAATCCACCATTCCCCATCGCTGCACGCCATCACGTTCCACCCGCCCTCCACCGCCTCCTCAGTTCCCTCCAGTTTTATAACTACTCTCCACATACTTCCATCCCCACACCCATCTCCTCGATTCATTCAGTACAAAGTGCGTTGACGACAGTTGTAAGCACCACACTACCACTAATATAGCCATAGAGTGGGTTTAAGTGGGCGCTATACAAATTTAAGGAAATAATCTACATTAACACTAGCTGAAATCTCTGGACTAAAGGAGGTGGTCACATATATGTTATACCTAGGAAGAGGGGGATTGTAGCTAATGCCATGTTCAGGACAGGAGAAACACTTGAAGCAGCAGAATAAATCAAGATCAGCGGCAACACAAAAAGGGCAATCTCTAATTAGGGCAGAAGAAATGTGTTCTCTGTGATTACTAGTAGAGCATAAAAGGGCTATATACTCTCTAGCAGTATGATGAAAGGAAATACTTACATGAAAATATACAGCTACAAAATGTTACTGCATCTGAGTTTTGGGGTACTGATGGAACATGTATCTTCCCTTTGATGCCAGAACCCATCGTCATCTCACCACATGACACACTGAGTTCTGAAGAGGACGCAGACTTGGACTCCACAGATTATCACGGATCTGAGACAAGTGAGCGCACCAGCCGTACCACAGGTAGGTGTAAGATTCTGACCTCCTGAGTCTGATACTTTACAATTTGTCTGCCTTCAAATGTACTTGGGTAAATTAAGTCATCCTTGAAAAGGACACCAATTTGATGCGGCTTAAAATCTTCCAGAGTGTTGGTTTGCTTTTCTATTGTGTGATATGTACATCAAGCCACAACCTGTCCATATATTACTGTGTCACTGGTGAATGTCTGGAGTTCTGTGTATATGTCTGCAGCTCACACATGCCATTTCTAGGGCTGAGTTTTGTTTGGACTTCTGATACTAATAAACTGTTTGAGTCAGTCTCTGATAGACATTTATACCACTACTTCGCCTTACCTTCTTAAAGTGTGTACTCACTGAGAATAGTTTTTCTTGAACTCCTGTAATTATTGCTTATGAAATGGTAATATTGTGTAATGTCTTCCTTCAACTTATCGGCTCAGCTTTGATATCTTCTAAGTATCAGTTTACAAATAATTTATTTAGTGGTTCCCTGAACCCCATGAAAAAAGAGAAACAAGAGTTCAATTTTTAGTCTTGTGGCAATAAACCTGTTGTGTTCTATCCCCAACTCTGTGTACCAGCTGTTTTCATCTTGTTGTTGATCGTTCCTAGGTTAGTCCTCAAAACTATAATTCCTCCAGTGTTGTAAGTCGCTGCTGAGTGAGCTAAAGGTCTCTTGTCCATGCTCCCTTTTCACGACGGCTCTGCCTTTTATCAGAAATATGTTAATTGCACCTTTTTTTTTTTAAATTTGATTTCTTGCGCCTCTACCAACAGTGACCGTCTTTGAGCTCACGGTTAGGCGTACGAGTCTGTTTATTCCAGAACTGCAAACTTCCGCCAGGTTCTGCAACCTCATATTTGAAACTTTCAGGTGTCCTACTTTGAATATCCTGTTCATCTTCGGAAACTAGTAAAGGAGGCTGTTGTCATCCTTCTCGTATTATACAGATATTTGAAGTTCATTTAGGATTAATAAAGAGCAGACAGCAGTTGCGTCTTACATAGCTAACTGTCATTCCTAACCGCCGCACAACCACACTTGGCTGTGTCATACATTCCAATCCAGAATTCGTGTCTTTCATCAAGAGGATTCTAAAGTCTTAAAGACCTACTAAGAGGAATGAGGTTTCTGGCTGGCTAGAGTATGCACCGCAGCGGGGCTAGTAAGTTACACACCAAAGATAACCTGTGCTCACCCCTGGTAGCTTGGTACAGAGCAGTCAGGCTTATCTCCAGAGGTCATGTGTAAAGCGTTTGCGCAACACACACCCACTAGTGGCACAATAAGTACCCCACAAAAGGTACTCGCACAACATTGTATAAAAATATAATGTCCATTATACATCCAACTTTAGACCAGTACATCACAAATCGCTGTCTACTTTGCCACAAGGCAACTGTGATCAACATAATCATGGCTGCAAGCAGAAAATACTGCCAGCCATCATCAAAGAACACATTCCTGTGCATATTGTATCAAAAGGAACAGTACACAGGGTCCAGATTATGAAAGAATACCTATGAGATACTATAGATCATCAACCCTGTAATACTGTGAGAATCCAAACAGGCATCATTGGATAACTTGCAATTCAGGCATTATATAACTAGTATAGGCAATGTGAGTGAAACACTTATCTGGCAAAACAATATAACTTATAAAATCACTTAAACATTGCAAACTGGCTTTAGAAAGGCACACCATTCAACAAGTGACACTATTCTTGTTGTGCAAAGCATGGATCAACAACAGCATCAGGACAAGTTCCTGGTGCGAAATATGAAGCTGCTGTCTGGCGGCGACCGGGGCCTCTGTTGAGGACTCGCTCGTTATGTACCAACAGAGAACTGGCCAGTGTGGGTCTCCCCAAGTGCGTCCACTTAATGAGGCTAGGGGCACCCACAGTAGCAATCTGAGCTGTGCCCATATGTAGAAAAATTACCTGTAGTGGCCTACAAACGCTAGCAGGACTGTCAAGGAATGCCCAAGTAGTGTGTCCATTAGTGTCGCGGGGAGGGGGAGGTTATGCCAATAACATGCCATGCTACTCCTTATAGATCAGAAATTACCACTTATACTTATATAAGGGAATTCCTGATGCAAGCCTATGAGAGAAACAGCACTCTCAGTAGTGAGAAACTAAATAGGATGTTTATCACTACTAGGGCATGTAACACATAAAGATATATGTCCTACCTTTTACATACACAGCACCCTGCCAATAGGACTATAGAGGGCCTACCATAGGGGTGACGTAAGCGTAGCTGAAAGGGAATCTAGACTTCTGCAAGCGGTTTGGCTTGCCAAGTCAGTGTGGCAGTAAACTGTGCACACAGGCTCTGCAGTGGCAGACCTGAGACAGGTTTGAAAGGCTACTTCTGTGGATGGTGCAATGGCGCTGCAGGCCCACTTGTAGATTTCAATTTACAGGCCAAGGGTATATGTTATCACTTTACAGGGACTTTCAGGTAAATTAAATAAGCCAAACAGATGTGAGCCAAGTTTTAGGGGTGAGAGCACATGCACTTTAGCACTGATTAGGACCCTGGGCACTTAACCACTGCCAAAGCCAACAAAAAGTGTGGGAATAACCCTGCAGAAAGGGCCATTTGCAACATCCACAACACCCATTCCCCTTTTCGTAACAGAAAAAAAAAAATCTTATTGTTTTATAATAATTACAACTAATACAACATAAAAAAACATTTATTTCAAATAACATTTTTCGGATATGTAATCTTTGGGCCACCCTGGAGGCTTTCTTCGATGTTTAGTGTACCTAGGTATGGATATACCTTTCTCAATATTCTTATCTATCTGTTACCCTCATTCTCATGTGTCATTGAATTCTCATCTCATTAATTGTCCGCGTTATTCCAGTCCTTAATATTAATAGTGTTGGGTTTTGACATTTCAGGCAACTAATTGGAACCATTATCGCAATTTGTTCTACCACGGCTGGCTACTACAACATCATCCAATCCATCACAGGTGGATCCTGAATGAATCGTAGTAGAAATGGGCTTGCTACATTTTGATATTCTCTTAAGATTGCAAACTTTCCCAACTGTCAGGCGCACAGCATTATTCAACATTTCCACTACTTCCAATGGTTCATAAAAATGACTCTCGCCTCTTGCAACTTTTTTTTTTTTCTTTCTTTTTTTTTTTTTTTTTAAACTCTCATTCATTGACCCACACTAAGCTGGCATTCTTTAGTGCTATGTTTAACATTGTACCAATTATTCCTTTTTAATTGTGTAGGGTAGACAACATTTTGTTATGAACATCTTCTTCAGACCTGTGGCCAACATTAGACTCAAGCAGCCTTCCCAGATTACACTTAGTCCTGGGATTTCTTCCATGCATGAGAACACATGGTGAATATCCTGTCAACTCACAATTGGTTACTCCATATGCTATACAGTTTTCTTTAAATGGGTTTCAGTCTCAATCCCCTGAACAAGACAATTGAATAATATTTTTAATTACTCTATTGAAACGTTTTACAATCCCATTACTGCTTGGGTTGTACAATGATGATGTTCTGTGTTTAATTCCTAGCCTTTGAAAATATTATTTTGCTTTATTGGACTCTATTGTCACTTTTTTAATTTGTAGGTATGCCTAGTACTAAAAAAAATTGTAATCGATAAATCTCCAAACATCATCCGTATCCGCTTTCTGCAGCACCTTGATCACCATCCATTTTGAGAACGTCACTCAGTTCGATAACAAAAGTATGTGTCTCCTATTGGACCCATTAGATCAGGGATCTCCAACCTTTTCTGCAGCGAGAGCTACTTCTGAACATTGAAAATCATCATGAGCTACCGAAAGCCAAACAACTTGTGCATTACCACCAGACACTTCCACTACCCCAGCTTCCTTGACTTTAAGCCTAATTTCTGTAGAGCCAGATACCATGGTTTGAACAAAATAGTTTGACTAGGGGCACTATGGCAGGGCTGCCATATGTGTAGGGTGAGTGCATGATCTTTTTGGATGTATAAACGTGTGCACGTGAATGGGATGTATGGGTAACTGAGAGCCTGCGTTATATGTACTTGTGGCACAGGACATAGCTTTTGCCATATGTGGCACGGTTATGTATATAACACAAAAATACAGCCATTTTGTTAAATGAGAGAAATGTAAGGTGCAAAAAACTTCAGAATGTAAAACTTTTGTTGGGCTTTGAATTTCTCCTGTTTAAAAAAAAAAAAAAGACTATTTTTCAGTTATAAATATGGCAAAGTGTTTGGCTAGCCACTGGGAGCAAGAGACCTCTTTGTAAATGCAACACTTTGGGGGGGGAAAAATGAGAAAATGGAAAGTAAATGTAATTATACAGTGAGATTTCATTTTAATTTTGTCTGATTTTAAAAGCATTGTGAAACCTCATTCTGTTCTCACCTCCAGTACGGAGTTGTCAAGGATATTAATTCACAAATTAAATACATTTGTGCTTCAGTTCATCACCTCTGTGCCATAAATCTGCCTCCAGCACTGCTTCTTATTAAGCCCTGCTATCTGCATCCTGATGATAATAGTGTGAAATAAAGATAGCCTTCCCTTAACTTTAAAAGACAAATTTGACTCTGGGCCTATTTAAAAATGAACTCTAGGCTGTGAGCTACTCTGAAGGGGTCTGGGATCTACCGGTAGCCCACAATCAATTGGTTGGAGACACCTGCATTAGATCAATAGCCAAGGAATTCCAAGGTGATTTTGGCACCAAAAACATATTCATAGGGGGTTTCATTTTGAAGTCCGTATTTATACATTTAGAACATTCACATACATATCGCTCAATTCCCACGTCCGTTCCAGGCCACCAAAAGGAGTTCTTTACTCTGTTTTGTTATTATTCCAAAGTGACCTTCATTACAAAGGTCCATGATTAACTGGTACGTACTATTAGGAGGTACGGCTCTCTCACCTCTCCAAAAAAAAAAAAACATCTTGAATACTGAATTCCTCAATGACTTCCTAAAAAGGTTTCTTCTCTAATTTAGATTCACTTGGCCATCCTTTCTATACCTAAGATGCTACACTCAGTAGCACCTCATTCTCCGTGTATGCAAGATCCCATGTTTCTTTCTTAATGCATGATTTTCCTGAATTGTGTACATACATAATCTGAGGACTCCCCTCCTGACAAACAATTCTAGAACCTGGCACTCCTCAATTACAATCATAAACATCCCCAATTCCCACTGCAAATCCATTTTATGGTGAGGAAATAATATGAAAGTGTTTAGCCATCCAATGGTCAGTGAGTGGGGAGGCGTGGTCGAGGGTGTGGCTAAAAATAAATGTCCTCGTTTATGAGGAATTGGCGTGGGGCAGCGCCAATATAAAAGGGCAGGAATGCCCTGTATTTATGAAATGCACTGCATTGCTGCCCTTTTCCCTTGCACTGGCGTACACAGTGCTGCCTAGCACCAATGTAGGCAGGGTTGTTTTTGTGCAGGAAGGGGCACCTTCGTGAACAAAAACAAGCCGGAGAGATATTCCTTCTTTCCATGTGTGCAGCAGAATGCAACACACAAGGAAAGAGGAAACAATAAGGAGAAATGAAACATTTCTCCTCATTCTGCCTGCGTAAGGTTTTGGCACTGCTCCAGTTTGTGATTTTGTAGATCTTGGTAACACCATCCCTGGGTGTTGTGTGGGAATGCCGCCTTCACACAGAGTAAGGCAACGCTGCGCTTGCGCTGCTTTGACGTACTCCATATCTATGACGCATGCAAAGCTGCATAGGGAGGCTGTGCGTCGCCTCGTAGGTATGCGTGAGAGGCTTGCGCGGCCAGAGCTTCAATAAAGGCGATGCTCTAGCAGCGCAAGCCTTGCATAGATATGATTGACAGGCTTGTGCCGCCGGAGCATCAATGAAAGCGATGCTCTAGCAGCGCAAGCCTTGCATAGATATGATTGACAGGCTTGTGCCGCCGGAGCATCAATGAAAGCGATGCTCTGGCGGCGCAAGCCTCTCATAGATATGATTGACAGGCTTGTGCCGCCGGAGCATCAATGAAAGCGATGCTCTAGCAGCGCAAGCCTTGCATAGATATGATTGACAGGCTTGTGCCGCCGGCGCATCAATGAAAGCGATGCTCTGGCGGCGCAAGCCTCTCATAGATATGATTGACAGGCTTGTTCCACCGGAGCATCAATGAAAGCGATGCTCTAGCAGCGCAAGCCGTGCATAGATATGCCACAAAATATTGGCAGGCAGCTGCATATAAAATAACAGGCAGCTTAAAAGAAAAATAAACAAAAGTGGTTACTCATTGGGAGATGCACTGTAGTGCATTATGAAACCTCTATTAATGCGTTGCAGACGTCTGTGTGTAACCAGACAGCCACAGGATTCAATCTTGGTCGGTGCAGTGGAGAATATTGACTTGTGTATTTTTTGTGCCACGAGGTCACGGCCTGTGACAGAAAGCGCTGTGAAGATGCAAGTCATTATTTTAGATGTGCATTACACACAGTATGTTAGGCCACTACAAAATGCACAAAAAGGTTAAAGATAAAATTTCCAAAATGTAGATTTAGGTAATACCAGACCATCTGTAATATATATATATATATATATATATATATATATATATATATATATATATATTTGTTTATAGCTGTCCCTTCAACACCTCCTCTGGGTTAATAATCACTATGGGTCAGATTTATGAAAAGTGGTACTGCACTATGTGCAGCGCCACTTTTCTTGCGGTCCTTAGTGCCCCCTAACACCACCATGGTAGCGCCGTATTTAAAATATGGCGCACCATGGCAGTGGTTAGGGTGACTAGCGTCATAATATTTACGCTAGTCCAGCGCTTTGCAGGATTAGAATAAAAAATTATGACTCTAATCTTGCTAAGCACCCAGAGGCCTATGGTAATCAATGGGAGCCTCTTTTTAATGCCTGTACTTGGGAGGCATAAAAAAATGCAGATAAAAAAAAAAAAAAACTAATTGAATATCTTTTGCGCTATTTTTACAGCCCCACCCCCCCAGCACCAGAACGCCCTCCCTGCATACAATATGCCTGGCGCAGGTATAATGTGGCACAAGAGGTTACAAAGTGGTGCAATGCAAGCATTGTGCCACTTTGTAAATATGGGGCAGCGTTTTTCCCCTTCCAGTGCCACAGCAGCGTTAAAAAAAAATATCAATATAAAAAAAAAGGGACGCTAATGTTGCGTTGGAACGGCGCAAGACCAACATAAATATGGCCCTATGTATATACATTTACAATTAAAAGCACACACTTCACTGCACAGTTGTTAACTCTTTGCAGTATCACTCAAAAAGAACAAATCTTTGTCATCACAAAGCTTTGAGTGATTCAATCAATTAAAGCCAGAACAGGCTCCAAAGCATCCTTTACGTTTGCATATTTTACCATTTACATATGTAGATCAGCTCCTAGCTCACATTTGCATTTAATTCAGGAAGCTTCCCCCTGGCATGATGACTTCTGTAGCGGTCTGTGCAGCTTCCTTTCACAGCACAGCAGACTCAATCAGTGAAAGTAAACAGTTGGCTGGGGGAATACGCGACCCCCTTTCCAGGACTCCACGGCCCCCCTGGGGGTTGCGACCCACAGATTCAAGACCTCTGACCTAGATGCATAGCAACTACACGTTCTTTACTATTTTGCTCCCTCTGAGAGATTACTGCTCTGAACCATTCAAGTTGCATCAGTGGTAATTATACAAGGGATGTTGGGGTCAAAACATTTCAGAGAGTTGCTACATTAGCAATACAGTTCTTTACAGTTTGAAAATCCTTCTCACATTCAGCAGTCCATTCACATTTGTCCTTAGCTTTCAGCAATTGTCTGATGTATGTTTTTTCAGCAAAATTTGGAACATAGTTTGTGAGCAAAATTCAGCCAAACTGATAAAAGATCTAACTTCTTGTTAATGGGTGCTGGTGCATTTTGTATAACTTATATTTAGGATGGTTTAGGTCTGATTCCCTCATGATCAACTATGTGTCCCAAATATGTAACACTTGTTTCTGCAAATGTGTACGTAAAAAATGTGATAACTTGCGAGGCTCAAGAATCATTATTACTTCTTCTAGATACTGGTCATGTTCAATGTTGTTCTTTCTATAGACCAAAATATCGTCTTGAAATAATCATATGCATTTCAATTTCCCAAACAAATGATGCATTAAGTGCTGAAATATAGCTGCCTTTTGGTTTGGCATCGGCAGCAGTCAGTTAAATTTGTAACAACCATGTGGCATGATAAATGCCTCCATTTCTCTGCTATCTTCAGTTAAGGACATTTGATGGTATACTGCTGATAAATCGGTGGTTGAAAACCTTTAGCACCTTTTAGCATTGATAGCAGTTCATTTATTTTAAGTAATGGAAATTGATCTACAATTATATTTCCATTAAGATGACGTAAATCCACACACAATGCTATCTAAACTCATCCAGAGTTTGTGCGATTGTCTTTCAGGGTTGTACATAAAACCATCCCCTCTAAACAAGATGAAAAGTACATCATATTGTCTGGTCTAAGTAGGGTGCACAGTGCAATATACTTGCAGTCTCCCCTACATCTGTCTGACTTTCAGTGTAAGGCTTCAGATGATGGAGCCCATCGAGGGTGTACCAGTGGTGGAAACATGGCATTCTGCTGCACTAAGTAGACTGAGTGGACCGTCATCAGGCTGAGCAGTGTACTCTGCCAAACTCCAAATTAGACCAAAAGTGATGATTTTTTTACCTACGTCCAATTAAAGAATTGGATATGACCTATTCACTCAATTGACATTATTTTGCAACTGAAAAATCTCTAACTGACTTTCATTTCATTTCAGCAGGTGTTGGGATTATGAACAGGCAAAGGAAAGTTCGAGCATCTATACCATTTACCAAACAAAAAACACCCTGCAAGTCATTACCGCGTGAAAGCAAAATACAGATGTCTCACAGCTCTCACAAGGGAATAACCTTGAGAAGACAAGTGTGGGGAGAAGGTTACCAGAGCAAAAGAGGTAAAAAACCAACGCAGTTTGGAAATCGTTTGCATCAAGGAATGACCAAAGGAAGAATTTTACAGAAATATAATGAATATGAACACAATCCGAAGCATTCACAATTTCCTAATGATCTTGAGAACACAGAGGAGCAGAACCAGCCAACTTACACATGTAATATGTGTGGGAAAATCTGTAGGCTGAAGGAGGAATTCATGAGGCATATGGCAGATCATCGCAGAGTAGGGCCATATGCATGCACTGATTGTGACAAAAGCTTCCTTCAAAAGGGTAATCTTGTCAAGCATTATAGAACACATACAGGCGAAAAACCTTTTCCCTGTGAATTTTGTCAAAAGAGGTTTGGCCGAAAAGATTATCTGCATGTACATATGAGACTGCATACTGGAGAGAGACCATATAAATGTAATGACTGTGGGAAAAGCTTCACTTGGAAAGGTGATTATAACCAACATCGAAGAAAGCATACCTGTGAAGATCTACGCTCTAGGAAGAAAATAATTAAAACCCCCAAATAATAGATTAAAACAGCCCCAATAAATAAGTCCTGTAATGCATTGGACTGGAGAGGAAAGCAATCCAGTATTGAACAGAACACATCATTGAGAAACAAACCGCTAACTAAATCATTAGAACTAGATGGTTTCAATTTAAAACTATGCCAAAATAAACAACAACGAAAAGACAGCAGCCTGACATGTTGAGAATAGAGGTGGGGCTCATGAGTGGATTAATTGAAGAAAGTATCCAGCCTTGAAGTGAAGGTTTTAGCAAACGTTTTTTTATATTTGTCTGAAATTAAGCAACCTGGTTTCCATTCATGTTTTTCTACAGATTACCCTAAACACTGTAGTAGAAAAATAGGTGTAAGGTAGACATTGTGTTTTTTAAGCTAAAATGAAACTAGGTAACAGAAATAGCAATGGGTTTCTAATATGATGCAGTGCATTTTTTGTGTGAAACGTGAGGATGACAGTGCTAAGGCATCCTAAAGTGTCATGTCAGGTGTACGTTCCTACTGTGCATCAGAAATGGTTTTGATTCGTAAGATATGTGATTTAACTTGTATATCATTCACATTCACTTATTTGAGGTAGCTCTGGTGATCAACTACCAAAGTGTTTCAACATAATCCATATTAAAGTATACATTTCTCAGAGTACTTCACAAAATTTGAAGTGCCTCTTCAACCTGTCCCAGGCCAAGGATATTCCTCGTTCTACTGGAGGCGTGAACCATGGCAACATTAACTTTTTGCTCTAAACAGGTACATAAACCCAAATTGGCTTTGAGTAGACACTTTACTATATAAACTGCCAAACATTGTAATATTAAAAAAATTATTCTTCTCTCTAAAAAGTGTGTTGGAGTAACTGTTTATCAGTTAATAAAGGCAATGTTGAAAAATCATTACTTCCATCTCCCTTTTAAGTGAACCAAATCAATTCTGATGTTAATGGTAAAAAGGACTGTCAAAGTCCTGATGTTGCAAGAACAATTGGAAAAAATTCTGACATTTTTAAACATATTAAACAAATTTGTCATCTGGTGATAACATCTGCTTTGAAAACGGACTGCTAGAGTGGTTGAGGACTAGGCAGTTTTCTCAAGCATCCCTCCTCAACCTAATACAAAGTATTGCCTTCCATTAAATCACCAATGTTACCGTCCTGTGTGTGATTGTTATTATTTTTTTTTGGGGGGGGGGGGGGGGGTTTGGCAAGTAAGCCTGGTACCCTGGGGTAAACAGGCAGCTCTGTTTTACCAACCCTAACTTTTACATATACATGCCTATTCAAAATCAAATAGTTGCAGCATTCGCAATCTTCACTGCGAAACAGATTACTACAAGAGAAGTCGCGAAGGGAACCTTTCATTAAGAGAAGAATGACAACAATACTTAAAAGGGCAGAGGATCAAACATGTCAGCAATTAAAAAGTTATTCAGTACAGTCACATTAGGCAGGCAAGGCAAATACATTTACGATCAGAGTCAAGAAAATGTTTAAACAGAACCTAAAGATACCTCAACTTGCCCTGCATATTACATTTACCTGCTTTCAATTTGTAACACGAAAATAGATCTGTTGCTGACTGCGGTATAAATTATCATTTGTATGGAACGGGATCTGAATGAGATGCTCCAGTAGGATTGCCTTCCCAATAAAGGGATAACAAACAGAGCAGTAATGCTGTAGTCCATTGCGAACCTGGAGAGAGAAAGAGGCAAATTCCACCAAAATATAGCAAATAGTAGGTAGTATAAATGCAGGCAAACCGTTGGGAAAATGTTAGGACTGAAAGTCAGAACTAGGGGTTTAATGGCATCTCAAAGAAACCTGTATAGCCTCCAGTAATGAACCAGAAATTGTGAAATTCGATTAAAAACGGAAATGGAGAGAAATCTTATAGGAAAATAAAACAAGTTGTTTAAAGGAGATCCTGAGGTCTGTGGAGATTTGTTTTGTGCGGGGTGGGGGTCAGAAAGGAGAAAGATTCAGATTAAATGGCATGGGGGGGAAAACAGACCAGAAAACAACAGAGCAAAAAACACTGAAAGTACTTGAAGGACTAAACATACTTGAAATGACAGTCAAGACTGTGGCAACTAAAGAAATTAAAGGAAAACACACTAGTCATCATTTGGGAATATTCTCAAACTATGTGCTTAGTTTTTGCTCAAAATCAGAATTTGCACCGACTTGGAGAAAAAAACAAAGAGCAACTAGACTAAACACCAGCATGCCTCTCAACGGGAAGACTTCATGAAGAATACAAATACATTGATTTAATAGGAGTTGGCTGTACATTGCAGTGCGGGACCCTCCTTCAGTAGGAACGTCTGAGGATCTGTCTTTAACACACAGGTTTCCCTTTATAGGACAGCATGAGAGAGCTTCATATCTAAGCCTGACACCATTTGGATTAGTACATCATGACCGTACAACAGCATCATAAATTGTTTAAACACTGTAGCAGAGGTTCAGGAACTCTTACTGAATGATGTATTTTATGGTATGTGCTTGATTGGATAAACCTACACTTTGGATGTCTGCCAGGTTTCTTCATTTTTAATTTTTGGACACTTCAAGTTTTCATTAATAAGACTGTGTAAATTGTAATATTCGCTTTTATGAAGCTGCACACGGAACATTACCTCTGCCCTTACAAACATGGTGTCATACATAATATCATAAGTGCCCTTCTGTCTTAAATAGTGGGATTTGAAGTGTTTGTGGCAACCAAAATGCTTACATATTATGGTGAGTAAGCACACTCTTGTGAAGCCTCATTGGATGAAAAGACCATGTGTGATAACAGAAGCCTTGTGAAATAGTAATTTGCTTGTGAAGTTTTCATGCCAATTACTTTAATTTATAACTGAATGGATATGTATGGCATGTTGCTAAGAAATGAATTTAATTTGGAAGTTAAATTCTTTGAACAGAGACATTACTGAAATAAAAACCTGGGTAACAGTGTGGAGAGACGGTGGGAATCCATTTTTGACACTTGTGAAACACTTGCATAAGTACTAAGAGTAATTATTATAAACCTGCTATGGTATATGGGAGCTGGAGGTGCCCCTTATCTTTGGTGCTTATTTTCATTCGCACTCTTATTTGATGTTATTGGAAAGGTTATTTCCCCTTATGTCTCTTGGTAAGAAAAATAAATATGGTAGGGAAATGCACTTTTCAGTGCTCCAGAAAGTAAATCTTTTTCTGCTCTACGGTAGAACATGCCAGCACCATAAGATCTCTGCGCTGCAGCCATGTCTATGCGCACCAGGAAACCGATCATGCATGCATTTGTAGCGCTTCGCTGAATATGTACACGCAGTTGTCACTCCAGACTTCTTTACAACAACAGTGAAAACAGGAGCATTTAAAAAATACAGCTCCATTTATTATGGGCTTGTTACAGTTTTGCAACGTAGATATCCAACCTACAATACAGTTTTAGTGAAAGACAGCACTCAGAGTTTCTTAAAATTATAAGATTTTACTGAAGGGAATGGGTTGTCATGGTGACAATGACCAGAAAGGATTAGAGCAGATTAATACAGCCTTTATGGCCCACGAAATGGGTGTTTTGGGTGGTGGTGTTAGCTTCAACAGTATGCAAAAAGAAAACATCTCCCAAAGTGAGCCAAATGGTGAACAAGTCATACAGGAGTAATGAAGGGGAGAGGACAGTTGTCTTAACTGGAAGAGCATGAGCCTCTTCTCCGTAAAGTTCTGGATCATAAGGTTGATCCCGGCCAGGTAGGAGTACGGACTCTTGGCAAGGTGTTATTTGTTTTCCTTTCACTTTACTTTTTCCCCTCAGATTCTGGTACCTTACACCACTGAGACCCCTTTTCCTAGGCCCTTCTCCTTCATGGAATGTAAGACCTCCACCAGTGATGGGTCTGAGGATCTAAATTCCCATATTATCCACCTACTTATTTATTCTGTCGAGTAAGACCATCTCGGCCCCCTCACTCCTGAACAGACCCGCTGTCTGCTGGTCCACCTATGAAGCTGGGGGTTCAAGTGAAGGTATTTGTCTCATCACACTGATGAATCCCAAGCAGGGCACAGTGTAACTAAGTGTGAACAATTTTGGGAACTACTTGACTTGAGAGATCAGAGTCGAGGTTTAAAGGGTACTGGCCTTAGTCTGTGACTTTGAGAGCTTTTGCTTGGAATCCTTGACCCTAAAAATTGGGTGTTCCTAATGCAAAACCAGCTTAAGAAGCCTCTGCTTTTTACTTGATTGTATGGGGAAATCTTCCAAGATGACCGGAAGGGTAAAAGGGGCTATGCAGTGTGCATGTAGTTAAGAGAAGTGCCATTTTATACCCAATATTACAGTGTTCCAGTACTCAATATCTCCTAATTATGTCACTTATAACTCTGTCTGCTGTGTCACATATTCCTGATTTAGTGTTGCACTTGTTACAGACACATATGTTTTTCCACCTGTGGGCATGCATGATGAAAAGTAGACCGTAAAAAGAAAACTGCATTAATACAGACCGGCGTAGTCCTTGTATGTCAGTTTTGACACCTCCAGCCAGCACTTTAAATTATGTTTTTTTTTTTTTTTTTTTTTTTTTATGCTGGGGTTTAAGCATCCTTGCATGCTCAGTTTGTAGAGGGTGTTTATAATGGGCTAAGTTGGAGAGGTCTGGAGTTGAGCCTCATGGAAGTGTGAGATTTGCAGAATGACTTTCAATAGCTCAGAATACTGAGCATCCAGTTGTGAGCCCCTCTGCCAAGTGCACAGAGCACTGGTGCTATTGTCACTGATTACCTGCATGTAGGAAGTTGGCTCTGTATGTGCTATTTCAAAGTAAGGAATAGCATGCACAGAGTCCAAGGGTTCCCCTTAGAGGTAAGATAGTGGCAAAACGAGATAATACTAATGCTCTATTTTGTGGTAGTGTGGTCGAGCAGTAGGCTTATCCAAGGAGTAGTGTTAAGCATTTGTTGTACATACACACAGGCAATAAATGAGGAACACACACTCGGAGACAAATCCAGCCAATAGGTTTTGTTATAGAAAAATATATTTTCTTAGTTTATTTTAAGAACCACAGGTTCAAATTCTACATGTAATATCTCATTTGAAAGGTATTGCAGGTAAGTACTTTAGGAACTTTGAATAATTACAGTAGCATATATACTTTTAACATAAAACACAAATAGCTGGTGTTTTCAGGGGGCATCTCTAAGGTGCCCTCTGTGCTCATTTTATAATAAATCCATTACTGGGATCAGTGAGGGTTTATTATTCTGAGATGCTTTATACCAAACATCCCAGGATTCAGAGAAGCCATGATGTAGCTGGGGAGCTCATAATGACAAGTGTCGAGCATATGCATTTAAAATGTTTTCCCTGGGCATTTGCTATGTCTGAGAATCTAGAAAGACATAACATGGGTGTTAGAAATGGGTTTTTTGGTTGGCAGTCAGGTTACCCCCTGTCCAAGCAAAAGCCCTCACTCTAGTCAGGGTAAGTCACACACAATCCAAGATTATCCTGTGCCCACCCTCTAGTAGCTTGGCACGAGCAGTCGGGCTTAACTTAGAAGGCAATGTGTAAAGTATTTGTGCAATAAATCATACAATACCACCATATAGCACCACAAAAATACACCACACAGTGTTTAGAAAAATATATAATATTTATCAGGATAATTGTATGTCAAAAAGAATAAAGTTGCAATGGGAAATTGTAGAGATATCACTGAAAAGTGATATAAAGTGTCTTAAGTCTTTAGAATATGAACAAAGTCTCTTTCAAGCACAAGTACCTGGTTTAGTGTGGAAAAATCTCCTCAGAGGGCCACAAAAGAAGAGGTGCGTGGAAAAAGGGTGTGTGCGTCGATTTCTCCTCAGCACACACGGACTTGCGTCGATATTTTCCACGCGTGGAAGTCGTGTGTCGTTTTCCGGCGAGCGGACAGTCTCTTTTCGTGGATCGCGGGGATTACCAGATGTCCCGGGTCTGTGCGTGGATTTTCCTGCTTGTTTTCCGGCTGCGCGTCGTTCTGCGGGGCTGCGCATCGAAATTACGATCTCACGGCTGGCGTTGCGTCGATTTCTCCTCTAGAGGTCGGGCGGCGTTGTCCTTGCGAAGCCGTGCGTCGGATTTTCGATCGTCCCAAGAGCGTCTCGTCGGTGTGCGGCGTTTTTCTCGCCGCGGAACAAGCTGTGCGTCGAAATTTTCGGCGCATGGAGCGTCCAAGCGAAAGAGGGAAGTCTTTTTGGTCCTGAGACTTCAGGGAACAGGAGGCAAGCTCTATCCAAGCCCTTGGAGAGCACTTTCACAGCCAGACAAGAGTTCAGCAAGGCAGCAGGCCAACAGCAAGGCAGCAGTCCTTTGTAGAAAGCAGACAGGTGAGTCCTTTGAGCAGCCAGGCAGTTCTTCTTGGCAGGATGTAGTTTCTGGTTCAGGTGTCTTCTCCAGCAAGTGTCTGATGAGGTAGGGCAGAGGCCCTGTTTTATACCCAAATGTGCCTTTGAAGTGGGGGAGACTTCAAACAGTGGCTAAGAAGTGCACCAGGTCCCCTTTCAGTTCAATCCTGTCTGCCAGGGTCCCAGTAGGGGGTGTGGCAGTCTTTTGTGTGAGAGCAGGCCCTCCACCCTCCCAGCCCAGGAAGACCATTCAAAATGCAGATGTATGCAAGTGAGGCTGAGTACCCTGTGTTTGGGGTGTGTCTGAGTGAATGCACAAGGAGCTGTCAACCAAGCCCAGCCAGACGTGGATTGTAAGGCACAGAAGGATTTAAGTGCAAAGAAATGCTCAGTTTCTAAAAGTGGCTTTTCTAGAATAGTAATATTAAATCCGACTTCACCAGTCAGCAGAAATTTGTATTACCATTCTGGCCATACTAAATATGACCTTCCTGCTCCTTTCAGATCAGCAGATGCCACTTCAACAGTGTATGAGGGCAGCCCCAATGTTAGCCTATGAAGGGAGAAGGCCTCACAGTAGTGTAAAAACGAATTTAGGAGTTTTACACTACCAGGACATATAACTACACGGGTACATGTCCTGCCTTTTACCCACACAGAACCCTGCTCTAGGGGTTACCTAGGGCACACATTAAGGGTGACTTATATGTAGAAAAAGGGGAGTTCTAGGCTTGGCAAGTACTTTTAAATGCCAAGTCGAGGTGGCAGTGAAACTGCACACACAGGCCTTGCAATGGCAGGCCTGAGACCAGGAAAAGGGGCTACTTAAGTGGGTGGCACAACCAGTGCTGCTGGCCCACTAGTAGCATTTAATTTACCAGCCCTATGCACATAAAGTGCACCTTATTAGGGACTTATAAGTAAATTAATAGTCCAATCAGGTATGATTCAAGGTTACCATGTTTTAAGGGAGAGAGCATATGCACTTTAGCACTGGTTAGCAGTGGTAAAGTGCGCAGAGTCTAAAAACCAGCAAAAACAGTGTCCACAAAGTGGAGGGAGGCAGGCAAAAAGTTAGGGGTGACTACCCTAAGGCTGTCAGGTCTAACAATGGGCATATCTGCTCACGCAGTTATGCTTTCACATGTAATATTATGCACCCTGCCTTATGGTATAAGACCTGCCACAGGGGTGACTTACACTTATTACATGCATTGTTATGGGACATGGCACACAGGCTGTATGCCATGTCGTGTTTTTATTTTATTTCTGCGCTGACACACAGCCTGCAATGGCAGTGCAGTGTGCACTTGGTGACAGGGTCTCTCAGGTGGCGCAATCTGTGCTGCCGCTGTCAGAGGCCTCCTTTTAGTACCCTATGCCCTAGGTATCAGGGGTACCACTTTTTAGGAGCTTGAAGGGGTAGCTAAAGATAGTGCCATTTGTAAAAACAACTGTGGAGTTTTAGGGGAAAAACACTGGCACTTGTGACCTGATTAGCAGAAACCCAGTGCACTCCAGTCAAAGTTGGAACCAGGCAAAAGGTAGTGGGTACTGTGAGAGGAGTCCTCTTTTTGCATGGTTAGCCCCCACTTTTGCCTGATATTGATGTGTCCTAGACGTTGGTAGTGCCCAGGGCCCCTGCTAAGCATGGACATAGTGAGTGAAAAGAGCAGCCATTTTAAGTACATGTATTGGACACTGGTCAAACACGAGTTCCCCAGCTACATGATGGCCACTCTGCACCCTGGGTTGTTTGGTATCAAACAACTCAGAATGTAAAATCCAAATTGGTACTAGTATTGGATTTAACCCTAAATGTACCCAGGGGTCACCTTAGAGGTGCCCCTGCGATAGCAAACCTAACTGGTATAGTTGCTGACTGGTTCCATCCAACCTGCAACTTCAAGACAGCCAATATACAAACCTGGGAGAGAGCCCCGGCTCTCTGGTTTGTTTAAAAAAAAGAAAAAGGCCCTTCCTGTGTAGAAGAGCTAACGCCCCCTCCCTCAGGAATGTGCAACACCCTGGCGGTGAGCTTCAAAGGGCTACTGATCCTGAAACTTGAGCCCGAGGCCTGTTGCTAACAGATGGCTTCCCCTTTTGCAAACCACCACTTTGATAGGAGCAAAGGTGGGAAACCAGACAAAGGGTAGGATGAGTGGCTTCACTGAGCTTGCACCACCCCTAGGGGCTTGCAGGCGAAGTGGACCCTCCATTTCATTTCCTCCATGTCGGATGGCAGGAAAATAGCCAATGAGGTTTAAGGAAGTGACCCTTCCCACAGGAAGTGGTCACTGTAGTGGATGTAGCCACCCAAGGGTAAGTGTCCCATTTGACACTTCCAGGTTCCTCCTAAAACGCCCACGAAATTCAGTATTTAGTGGGCTCCCCTAGACCAAGAAACTAGATTCATCTGGAAGAAAAGACGACAGCACCAAAGAACCCGACAGGATGAGAACAACGCACCTGCTGCACTAGAAGAGGCTCCAAGGCCCATGCAATGCTGCACCAGAGTCCTGACAATTGCCGCTGCGGAAGAGCTGACCACTGGACAGACCTCAAAAGACCCCGAGGACCTCCAGGTTTTGCAAATAGCCCAAGATCTCCCTCCTGAGTGGAGGCACCACTCAAGAAACTGAAGAAACCTGCAAGGAACCAGCAAGCAGTGAGAGGCACTTCACTGACCGGACAATATCTCTGCAACCAGAAGTCGCAGCTGGACCCGACTACACACCGACGACAGCCCGGAGGAGACCTGCAAGTGTTCTAACTTTGGTGGCACAGTGCCCTTCTATGGCCGAGTTGTGCCAATACCCCAGGTACTCGCCAGTGCACGTCGGACAACCCCAAAAACATGCTCCCCCAGAGCTGAAACTGGACCAGGAGGAAACCCCTGTTGAGGGACTTCCAGTGCTAGAGTTCTTCGCAATTGCAGGTGGATCTGTAAAAACAGTCTGCAGGCGTCGACTGAGGGATTCCAGTCTGACCAAGTCAAAAAGTAGGCTCGGGTCTCACCAGGCTGGGAGACGTGGGGATACCCTTGGTTCTCTTCTCCTTGGTCCGGGGCAGATGGCTCCAGCCCTAAAAACACACCCAACCCTACCTCTGAGCCCTACTACGTGGCTCCAGCCCTAAAAACCGATCCAACCCTACCTCTGAGCCCTACTACGTGGCTCCAGCCCTAAAAACCGATCCAACCCTACCTCGGAGTCCTAATTGGTGGCTCCAGCCCTAAAAACGGACCCAACCCTACCGTTCTGGATCTGGATCTTCCACAGGGTAGTCCAGCACCTCTGAGAGCATTGGGGACAGCCTCAATGAAGAGGACATCCTTCTAGCAAGGCTAACCAAAAGGTTAGCTTTGGAGCAAAAACTCCTGGCTATAGAAAGGGAGAGAGCAGAAATGGACTTAGCAAACACTAAGGCCCGTATTTATACTTTTTGACGCTAAACTGCGCTAACGCAGTTTAGCGTCAAAAAGTTTTGCGCCGGCTAACGCCATTCTGAAGCGCCATGCGGGCGCCGTATTTATTGAATGGCGTTAGCCGGCGCTAACAGACCGGCGCTGCCTGGTGTGCGTGGAAAAAAAAACGTACACCAGGCAGCGCCGGCGTTGGGGAAAATGGCGTTAGGGCGTCTTAAAATGGTGCAAGTCAGGTTGACGCCAAAAAATCGCCTCCACCCGATTTGCACCATTTTTAACAACGTAACAGGTAGGGTTGGGTCCGTTTTTAGGGCTGGAGCCACCAATTAGGGCTCAGAGGTAGGGTTGGATCGTTTTTTAGGGCTGGAGCCACCAATTAGGGCTCAGAGGTAGGGTTGGGTTGGTTTTTTAGGGCTGGAGCCACCAATTAGGGCTCAGAGGTAGGGTTGGGTGTGTTTTTAGGGCTGGAGCCACCAATTAGGGCTCAGAGGTAGGGTTGGATCGGTTTTTAGGGCTGGAGCCACCAATTAGGGCTCAGAGGTAGGGTTGGATCGTTTTTTAGGGCTGGAGCCACCAATTAGGGCTCAGAGGTAGGGTTGGATCGGTTTTTAGGGCTGGAGCCACCAATTAGGGCTCAGAGGTAGGGTTGGGTTCGTTTTTAGGGCTGGAGCCACCAATTAGGGCTCAGAGGTAGGGTTGGATCGGTTTTTAGGGCTGGAGCCACCAATTAGGGCTCAGAGGTAGGGTTGGATCGGTTTTTAGGGCTGGAGCCACGTATTAGGGCTCAGAGGTAGGGTTGGATCGGTTTTTAGGGCTGGAGCCACCAATTAGGGCTCAGAGGTAGGTTTGGTTTTTAGTGCTGAGCTACGTATTAGGGCTCAGAGGTAGGGTTGGTTCGGTTTTTAGGGCTGGAGCCACCAATTAGGGCTCAGAGGTAGGGTTGGATCGGTTTTTAGGGCTGGAGCCACCAATTAGGCCTCAGAGGTAGGGTTGGATCGGTTTTTAGGGCTGGAGCCACCAATTAGGGCTCAGAGGTAGGTTTGGTTTTTAGTGCTGGAGCCACGTATTAGGGCTCAGAGGTAGGGTTGGTTCGGTTTTTAGGGCTGGAGCCACCAATTAGGGCTCAGAGGTAGGATTGGGTTGGTTTTTAGGGCTGGAGCCACCAATTAGGGCTCAGAGGTAGGGTTGGTTTTTAGGGCTGGAGCCACAGATTAGGGTTCAGAGGTACGGTTGGTTTTTAGGGCTGGAGCCACCGATTAGGGCTCAGAGCTAGGGTTGGTTTTTAGGGCTGGAGCCACCGATTAGGGCTCAGAGGTAGGGTTGGTTTTTAGGGCTGGAGCCACCGATTAGGGCTCAGAGCTAGGGTTGGTTTTTAGGGCTGGAGCCACAGATTAGGGCTCAGAGGTAGGGTTGGTTTTTAGGGCTGGAGCCACCGATTAGGGCTCAGAGCTAGGGTTGGTTTTTAGGGCTGGAGCCACAGATTAGGGCTCAGAGGTAGGGTTGGTTTTTAGGGCTGGAGCCACCGATTAGGGCTCAGAGCTAGGGTTGGTTTTTAGGGCTGGAGCCACAGATTAGGGCTCAGAGGTAGGGTTGGTTTTTAGGGCTGGAGCCACCGATTAGGGCTCAGAGCTAGGGTTGGTTTTTAGGGCTGGAGCCACAGATTAGGGCTCAGAGGTACGGTTGGTTTTTAGGGCTGGAGCCACCGATTAGGGCTCAGAGGTAGGGTTGGGTTGGTTTTTAGGGCTGGAGCCACCGATTAGGGCTCAGAGGTAGGGTTGGTTTTTAGGGCTGGAGCCACAGATTAGGGCTCAGAGGTAGGGTTGGTTTTTAGGGCTGGAGCCACCGATTAGGGCTCAGAGCTAGGGTTGGTTTTTAGGGCTGGAGCCACAGATTAGGGCTCAGAGGTAGGGTTGGTTTTTAGGGCTGGAGCCACCGATTAGGGCTCAGAGCTAGGGTTGGTTTTTAGGGCTGGAGCCACAGATTAGGGCTCAGAGGTACGGTTGGTTTTTAGGGCTGGAGCCACCGATTAGGGCTCAGAGGTAGGGTTGGGTTGGTTTTTAGGGCTGGAGCCACCGATTAGGGCTCAGAGGTAGGGTTGGTTTTTAGGGCTGGAGCCACAGATTAGGGCTCAGAGGGGTTGGTTTTTAGGGCTGGAGCCACCAATTAGGGCTCAGAGCTAGGGTTGGTTTTTAGGGCTGGAGCCACAGATTAGGGCTCAGAGGTAGGGTTGGTTTTTAGGGCTGGAGCCACCGATTAGGGCTCAGAGCTAGGGTTGGTTTTTAGGGCTGGAGCCACAGGTTAGGGCTCAGAGGTAGGGTTGGTTTTTAGGGCTGGAGCCACCGATTAGGGCTCAGAGCTAGGGTTGGTTTTTAGGGCTGGAGCCACAGATTAGGGCTCAGAGGTAGGGTTGGTTTTTAGGGCTGGAGCCACCGATTAGGGCTCAGAGCTAGGGTTGGTTTTTAGGGCTGGAGCCACAGATTAGGGCTCAGAGGTACGGTTGGTTTTTAGGGCTGGAGCCACCGATTAGGGCTCAGAGGTAGGGTTGGGTTGGTTTTTAGGGCTGGAGCCACCGATTAGGGCTCAGAGGTAGGGTTGGTTTTTAGGGCTGGAGCCACAGATTAGGGCTCAGAGGTAGGGTTGGTTTTTAGGGCTGGAGCCACCAATTAGGGCTCAGAGCTAGGGTTGGTTTTTAGGGCTGGAGCCACAGATTAGGGCTCAGAGGTAGGGTTGGTTTTTAGGGCTGGAGCCACCGATTAGGGCTCAGAGCTAGGGTTGGTTTTTAGGACTGGAGCCACAGATTAGGGCTCAGAGGTACGGTTGGTTTTTAGGGCTGGAGCCACCGATTAGGGCTCAGAGGTAGGGTTGGGTTGGTTTTTAGGGCTGGAGCCACCGATTAGGGCTCAGAGGTAGGGTTGGTTTTTAGGGCTGGAGCCACAGATTAGGGCTCAGAGGTAGGGTTGGTTTTTAGGGCTGGAGCCACCGATTAGGGCTCAGAGCTAGGGTTGGTTTTTAGGGCTGGAGCCACAGATTAGGGCTCAGAGGTAGGGTTGGTTTTTAGGGCTGGAGCCACCGATTAGGGCTCAGAGCTAGGGTTGGTTTTTAGGGCTGGAGCCACAGATTAGGGCTCAGAGGTACGGTTGGTTTTTAGGGCTGGAGCCACCGATTAGGGCTCAGAGCTAGGGTTGGTTTTTAGGGCTGGAGCCACAGATTAGGGCTCAGAGGTAGGGTTGGTTTTTAGGGCTGGAGCCACCGATTAGGGCTCAGAGGTAGGGTTGGTTTTTAGGGCTGGAGCCACCGATTAGGGCTCAGAGCTAGGGTTGGTTTTTAGGGCTGGAGCCACAGATTAGGGCTCAGAGGTATGGTTGGTTTTTAGGGCTGGAGCCACCGATTAGGGCTCAGAGCTAGGGTTGGTTTTTAGGGCTGGAGCCACAGATTAGGGCTCAGAGGTACGGTTGGTTTTTAGGGCTGGAGCCACCGATTAGGGCTCAGAGGTAGGGTTGGGTTGGTTTTTAGGGCTGGAGCCACCGATTAGGGCTCAGAGGTAGGGTTGGTTTTTAGGGCTGGAGCCACAGATTAGGGCTCAGAGGTAGGGTTGGTTTTTAGGGCTGGAGCCACCGATTAGGGCTCAGAGCTAGGGTTGGTTTTTAGGGCTGGAGCCACAGATTAGGGCTCAGAGGTAGGGTTGGTTTTTAGGGCTGGAGCCACCGATTAGGGCTCAGAGCTAGGGTTGGTTTTTAGGGCTGGAGCCACAGATTAGGGCTCAGAGGTACGGTTGGTTTTTAGGGCTGGAGCCACCGATTAGGCTCAGAGGTAGGGTTGGGTTGGTTTTTAGGGCTGGAGCCACCGATTAGGGCTCAGAGGTAGGGTTGGTTTTTAGGGCTGGAGCCACAGATTAGGGCTCAGAGGGGTTGGTTTTTAGGGCTGGAGCCACCAATTAGGGCTCAGAGCTAGGGTTGGTTTTTAGGGCTGGAGCCACAGATTAGGGCTCAGAGGTAGGGTTGGTTTTTAGGGCTGGAGCCACCGATTAGGGCTCAGAGCTAGGGTTGGTTTTTAGGGCTGGAGCCACAGGTTAGGGCTCAGAGGTAGGGTTGGTTTTTAGGGCTGGAGCCACCGATTAGGGCTCAGAGCTAGGGTTGGTTTTTAGGGCTGGAGCCACAGATTAGGGCTCAGAGGTACGGTTGGTTTTTAGGGCTGGAGCCACCGATTAGGGCTCAGAGCTAGGGTTGGTTTTTAGGGCTGGAGCCACAGATTAGGGCTCAGAGGTAGGGTTGGTTTTTAGGGCTGGAGCCACCGATTAGGGCTCAGAGGGGTAGGGTTGGTTTTTAGGGCTGGAGCCACCGATTAGGGCTCAGAGCTAGGGTTGGTTTTTAGGGCTGGAGCCACAGATTAGGGCTCAGAGGTATGGTTGGTTTTTAGGGCTGGAGCCACCGATTAGGGCTCAGAGCTAGGGTTGGTTTTTAGGGCTGGAGCCACAGATTAGGGCTCAGAGGTAGGGTTGGTTTTTAGGCTGGAGCCACCGATTAGGGCTCAGAGCTAGGGTTGGTTTTTAGGGCTGGAGCCACAGATTAGGGCTCAGAGGTAGGGTTGGTTTTTAGGGCTGGAGCCACCGATTAGGGCTCAGAGCTAGGGTTGGTTTTTAGGGCTGGAGCCACAGATTAGGGCTCAGAGGTAGGGTTGGTTTTTAGGGCTGGAGCCACCGATTAGGGCTCAGAGCTAGGGTTGGTTTTTAGGGCTGGAGCCACAGATTAGGGCTCAGAGGTACGGTTGGTTTTTAGGGCTGGAGCCACCGATTAGGGCTCAGAGGTAGGGTTGGGTTGGTTTTTAGGGCTGGAGCCACCGATTAGGGCTCAGAGGTAGGGTTGGTTTTTAGGGCTGGAGCCACAGATTAGGGCTCAGAGGTAGGGTTGGTTTTTAGGGCTGGAGCCACCGATTAGGGCTCAGAGCTAGGGTTGGTTTTTAGGGCTGGAGCCACAGATTAGGGCTCAGAGGTAGGGTTGGTTTTTAGGGCTGGAGCCACCGATTAGGGCTCAGAGCTAGGGTTGGTTTTTAGGGCTGGAGCCACAGATTAGGGCTCAGAGGTACGGTTGGTTTTTAGGGCTGGAGCCACCGATTAGGGCTCAGAGGTAGGGTTGGGTTGGTTTTTAGGGCTGGAGCCACCGATTAGGGCTCAGAGGTAGGGTTGGTTTTTAGGGCTGGAGCCACAGATTAGGGCTCAGAGGGGTTGGTTTTTAGGGCTGGAGCCACCAATTAGGGCTCAGAGCTAGGGTTGGTTTTTAGGGCTGGAGCCACAGATTAGGGCTCAGAGGTAGGGTTGGTTTTTAGGGCTGGAGCCACCGATTAGGGCTCAGAGCTAGGGTTGGTTTTTAGGGCTGGAGCCACAGGTTAGGGCTCAGAGGTAGGGTTGGTTTTTAGGGCTGGAGCCACCGATTAGGGCTCAGAGCTAGGGTTGGTTTTTAGGGCTGGAGCCACAGATTAGGGCTCAGAGGTAGGGTTGGTTTTTAGGGCTGGAGCCACCGATTAGGGCTCAGAGCTAGGGTTGGTTTTTAGGGCTGGAGCCACAGATTAGGGCTCAGAGGTACGGTTGGTTTTTAGGGCTGGAGCCACCGATTAGGGCTCAGAGGTAGGGTTGGGTTGGTTTTTAGGGCTGGAGCCACCGATTAGGGCTCAGAGGTAGGGTTGGTTTTTAGGGCTGGAGCCACAGATTAGGGCTCAGAGGTAGGGTTGGTTTTTAGGGCTGGAGCCACCAATTAGGGCTCAGAGCTAGGGTTGGTTTTTAGGGCTGGAGCCACAGATTAGGGCTCAGAGGTAGGGTTGGTTTTTAGGGCTGGAGCCACCGATTAGGGCTCAGAGCTAGGGTTGGTTTTTAGGACTGGAGCCACAGATTAGGGCTCAGAGGTACGGTTGGTTTTTAGGGCTGGAGCCACCGATTAGGCTCAGAGGTAGGGTTGGGTTGGTTTTTAGGGCTGGAGCCACCGATTAGGGCTCAGAGGTAGGGTTGGTTTTTAGGGCTGGAGCCACAGATTAGGGCTCAGAGGTAGGGTTGGTTTTTAGGGCTGGAGCCACCGATTAGGGCTCAGAGGTAGGGTTGGTTTTTAGGGCTGGAGCCACCGATTAGGGCTCAGAGCTAGGGTTGGTTTTTAGGGCTGGAGCCACAGATTAGGGCTCAGAGGTACGGTTGGTTTTTAGGGCTGGAGCCACCGATTAGGGCTCAGAGGTAGGGTTGGGTTGGTTTTTAGGGCTGGAGCCACCGATTAGGGCTCAGAGGTAGGGTTGGTTTTTAGGGCTGGAGCCACAGATTAGGGCTCAGAGGTAGGGTTGGTTTTTAGGGCTGGAGCCACCGATTAGGGCTCAGAGCTAGGGTTGGTTTTTAGGGCTGGAGCCACAGATTAGGGCTCAGAGGTAGGGTTGGTTTTTAGGGCTGGAGCCACCGATTAGGGCTCAGAGCTAGGGTTGGTTTTTAGGGCTGGAGCCACAGATTAGGGCTCAGAGGTACGGTTGGTTTTTAGGGCTGGAGCCACCGATTAGGGCTCAGAGGTAGGGTTGGGTTGGTTTTTAGGGCTGGAGCCACCGATTAGGGCTCAGAGGTAGGGTTGGTTTTTAGGGCTGGAGCCACAGATTAGGGCTCAGAGGGGTTGGTTTTTAGGGCTGGAGCCACCAATTAGGGCTCAGAGCTAGGGTTGGTTTTTAGGGCTGGAGCCACAGATTAGGGCTCAGAGGTAGGGTTGGTTTTTAGGGCTGGAGCCACCGATTAGGGCTCAGAGCTAGGGTTGGTTTTTAGGGCTGGAGCCACAGGTTAGGGCTCAGAGGTAGGGTTGGTTTTTAGGGCTGGAGCCACCGATTAGGGCTCAGAGCTAGGGTTGGTTTTTAGGGCTGGAGCCACAGATTAGGGCTCAGAGGTAGGGTTGGTTTTTAGGGCTGGAGCCACCGATTAGGGCTCAGAGCTAGGGTTGGTTTTTTAGGGCTGGAGCCACAGATTAGGGCTCAGAGGTACGGTTGGTTTTTAGGGCTGGAGCCACCGATTAGGGCTCAGAGGTAGGGTTGGGTTGGTTTTTAGGGCTGGAGCCACCGATTAGGGCTCAGAGGTAGGGTTGGTTTTTAGGGCTGGAGCCACAGATTAGGGCTCAGAGGTAGGGTTGGTTTTTAGGGCTGGAGCCACCGATTAGGGCTCAGAGCTAGGGTTGGTTTTTAGGGCTGGAGCCACAGATTAGGGCTCAGAGGTAGGGTTGGTTTTTAGGGCTGGAGCCACCGATTAGGGCTCAGAGCTAGGTTGGTTTTTAGGGCTGGAGCCACAGATTAGGGCTCAGAGGTACGGTTGGTTTTTAGGGCTGGAGCCACCGATTAGGCTCAGAGCTAGGGTTGGTTTTTAGGGCTGGAGCCACAGATTAGGGCTCAGAGGTAGGGTTGGTTTTTAGGGCTGGAGCCACCGATTAGGGCTCAGAGGTAGGGTTGGTTTTTAGGGCTGGAGCCACCGATTAGGGCTCAGAGCTAGGGTTGGTTTTTAGGGCTGGAGCCACAGATTAGGGCTCAGAGGTATGGTTGGTTTTTAGGGCTGGAGCCACCGATTAGGGCTCAGAGCTAGGGTTGGTTTTTAGGGCTGGAGCCACAGATTAGGGCTCAGAGGTACGGTTGGTTTTTAGGGCTGGAGCCACCGATTAGGGCTCAGAGGTAGGGTTGGGTTGGTTTTTAGGGCTGGAGCCACCGATTAGGGCTCAGAGGTAGGGTTGGTTTTTAGGGCTGGAGCCACAGATTAGGGCTCAGAGGTAGGGTTGGTTTTTAGGGCTGGAGCCACCGATTAGGGCTCAGAGCTAGGGTTGGTTTTTAGGGCTGGAGCCACAGATTAGGGCTCAGA